>NC_090446.1:78385993-78689023 GCF_031143425.1 Pleurodeles waltl
AAATAGAGTGGGTGGTGCAATGTCTTTATTCCTACTGCCTTTTCTCCGAGTAAGGTTTCCATTAACAGAGACAATGAGGTTTTAACAACGGAAAGCTTGCAGTCCGCTTGCAAGAAAACTGAGCTCTTTGCAGATGCCCCGCACTTTTTGCCCCCATTTGGACCCCTAGATACTGTTGCTTTGACTCTGATAGTGCACTGGGACCTGCTAACCAGGACCCAGGGTTTGTGTTATTGCCCTAAATTAATTGTCGACATGGTAAATTCCTGCTCGGCAGATGGTACCCAGTGCACAGGTGGTGAAGGGGTCGCCAGGGCTGCAGCACAAATTTGTGTCACCCTGGTGACATGCAAACTACGGATGGCAGGCCTGTCATTGCAGACTGCCAGAGCCGTGCAAACGGCTCGAGTTCAACTGTGCCCTCACCATGGTGTCACAGTCCCATGCACTACATTTCACACACTCCTATGGAAGACCTGTGCAGCCCAGGAGGCCGGGTGCTTTATATTTAATGTGCAGGTATATAAACACAAGCTTATATGTCTCTATAGTGTTCTTTCCATTAAGATACCCTATAAGTGCAGGCCGGTCCATGGGATAACATGAGACTTAAGCCTGGGCAGACCTGGGTTGCTAGCGCCATTATGGTATCACCTAGATATCTTGAGTTTGGTGTTAAAAAACATGCTTTCTCTCCCCCACACAAATCTGGTGTTGAGGGATGGCTGGCATGTACCCAGATGCACCCCTTTTTGTGCTCTGGTCGGTCAGCTGGTGCAAGTTCTAGCATTTGCTGCCACCAAGACAGATTTCTGACCTCTGACAGGCAACCTGGGTGCTCCCAGAGGTCGGGATCAAAGGCTGAAGCAGGAAGAAGGTCACACCTCCCATTCCCAGCCAGGCTAGTGAATAGAGCCATCAGGGTGGTGAGCTTCAAAGGCTTCATCACCCTGATAGCCATCTGTGCTCTCCCTCAGTGAGGAAACAGCTCTCCCCCTGTCCCAGCCACATTTGCTCCTGGTTAGGTGGGAAATTAGCTATGCAGGTCAGTGTAACCCCCAGCAGACTGACCACACCTCTAGGGTGAGCAGGCCAGTCAGTGCATTAAATTTTGATTTGTGCCACCTAAGGATTGACATAATAGAGGGTTCTGGGTAGCTAAAGGTGACCTGTCCCACCAGATGTGTTCACCAGGGGCAGATTACCTGTAAGATATAGCTACCCATTGTCCACTAGAATCCCCACCTCTAACTCCCCTAAATCCAGGATTTAAGGGACACCCCTGACACCAGACCCTCAGATTTGATGGACTAACTTCAAAGAAGGACACAGAGGAGCTCTGCATCACCGACAACTGGACTCTGCCCACCGCATCAAGGCAAAAGATGGATACTCTGTCCCTGAGGCAACAGACTGGGCACTGCATGAACGATCCTCGTCCTAGGCTGAAACTCCGACCAGAGGGACCCCTGTGGAAGCCAGAAGCACCCTTAGTCTCCCTTGGACAGTTGGTTACAGTCCCCTGCAAACTGCAGGCAAAAAGACACTCTAGAACTGAAGCATCGCCGGTCATCTGGCCTGCCAAGGGATCGACTGGATCCAGTTGGTAAAGTGCATTATGGCATTCGTAGTCCTGCCTTCTACGAAGCTACATGCCGCTTCCATACTCCTCTACGCCTCCAGACGTCTCCAAAGCATATTGCTGTGTGTACCACTAGATAGACTTGATGGTCACCAGCTCGGTGACTGGTCCCTTAACTTGGCGTTGCAAGAGGAGAGCACTGCCCAGCACTTGTGACCAATGCCAGCAATGACCCTACAACTGAGTTTTTGCACCCCCTTTGTCGCAGCACCCTTTGTATGGTAAACTCAGCACCAGCGCGAGTCCCGTTCAGCACCACAGACAGCCAGGAAAACTCTGCACCTGAACCCCACAGACCAAGTAGAAGTGAACTGGCTGCTGTGGCTTAATCACAGGAACACACGACCTTAACCCTGCAAAGGGTCCCGCAGCATGACCTCCAATTGGGTCTAACACAGGTCCCACCCTGACAGCCAGCACAACTCTGCTCCCGGACAGCACTGCCAGGTAAAACAGCACCGTCATGATCTGGTCCTAGAGACTGCACAATTATAACTCTAATAGTTCCATACAACTCGCTTGCAACTAGTGACATTTCTCCTATAGACTTCAATGCAAAGTTTAAATACCAATTCTGGTGTAATTTAATATAGCTTCTAAAATCTATAACTCCTGCTATACCAATTCAAATACATTTGTTTTGGTGTCTAAAATAAGACACAAATAAACTCTATGTTTATAAATTGTGTCGGATTTCTTTTGAGTCTTGTCAATTATTTATAGTCCATGTTTGTACTGTGAAATGCTTAACACATGTTCCTCTAAGTAAAGCCTGACTGCTCTTTGCCACACTGCCAGGACTGAGCTAAAGATTTACTAGTGTGAATCCAAGGACAATCTCTGTGGTATTGTGAAAGTATTACATGGTGAGGACTAACCGCCCACACCACATAACACTCAGCTTTCCTACACCTCACATCTCCAAATGCGAAGGCAGACAGAGTTTGCTGGACCCAGTACTCCATTGCATTAGTCTGTCTATCTCTAAACCAGCCTCCTAGTTGCTTAACTTTGAAATTATAGTGCTTTCCAATGAAATTAATTGTATGCACTGTTATTGTGAAAATACAACTCATAAATTCCTTTAGCCGGCAAACCCGAGACTCCGCAGAAGCAGTAATGTATATCACATAAGCACACTGAATTATTACGCTGGCAGCGTTCATTAAAACACAAAACGTGTGTGTTTATGAACACTACTCAGCTAAAGTATTAGCAGAAGAGGCAATTGGCAAGAAGCAATGCCTCACAGGAGGCAGGGCTATGCCCTAAAACCCCTGATGAGGAGCTGCCACTGCCATCCCTGAAGCGTAAAACCCTTCGCTACCCCTTAACAATACCATCCCTGACCCTACAACCCCTGCTACCCTTTAACATTACCTATTCATGAACCCTAAGAACATTTATTTCTCCTTAACAATACTCATTCTTGACCCCTACAACCCCTGCTGCACTTTAACACTACCCATTCCAGAACCCTTAGAACCCTTTATTCCCACCTTAACGATACCCATCCCTGAACCCAAAAACTCCTTGCTACCCCTTACCACCATCTGTGAAACCGAAAAACCCCTAACTACTTCTTAACACATCCATTCCTGAACCTCAAATCCCTCACTACCACACTCCTTAAACTCTAAAACTCCTAATAGCCCTTAGCACTACCGACCCCTGAACCCTGAAAGCCCCTTACTACCCAATTAACACCACCCGTCCTTGATGGATTACATGCATTTGAAAAATGAAGGCCCATGTTTTAGAAGCGGTGGCGCATCTGAACTGACGCAACACTTTTTCTGTGCCCTCCCTATCGGCACCATAGTTGAACTAAATTGATAATACTGCACACCATGGCAGTCATTAGCACAATAGAGTCAACAATTTTTGACACTATTGTGGCGCTTTGCTACACTAGCATAATTTTTTTTTGACACTAGTGCACCAAAGTGCAAGGAGGCCCATAGGTTTCTACGGGAGTGTCATTTTAATGCCTGCTCTGAGCAGGCGTTAAAAATGATGCCAAAAATGGTGCAGTGAAATATGTTCAATTTCACTGCGCCATTATTGTGGGACTCTTTATGCCGGAACACCGCACCTGCATACAATATGCCTGGCGCAGGCATAATGTGGCGCAAGGGTTTACAAAGTGGCACAATGCATGCATTGCTCCACTTGGTAAATATGGAGTGTGGAAAAAGCCACTTTAGCGCCGCCTTAGCATCCAAAAAAATGACACAATGGCAATGCTAAGGTAGAGCTAGGGGCTCTTAAATATGACCCTAAAAATATAGTTAACCACGAAGTAAGGGTCCCACAATGTAAACCTGAGATGTAAAGGCTTCTGATGTAGCAGTTCAAGATGATGTAATGGTAACATGCCCTTTACCTTCAACCCATAACTTTATTCTATAAGCCCTTGTCCCTATACCTTATGACCTAACCCATTAACCCTTCAGTCATTAATGCCTTTCACTCTGTCCTTAATTCAATATTCTTTAGGGAACAAACACTTTGGAAAGGGTCCCTTTTTCAAATTATTTATTTTTAGAACTAATATTTGGGAAGCATGTTTACAAGTGTTATTTTCAACGTTTTTGAGGCAATACCAACAGAAGAGCCAAATATTGTAAGAAGGGCAATTCAGAGGGTGAAAATAAATACTGAACGACATAAGGGAAAGGGAAGAGCCCTGGGGACACCACAGGTGATTATTTTTGCACTGGTAGGAAAAGACACTGAGAATACCACGTGTGAATGATTGTCCAGAAAGTAAGCGAACCAGGCTAGTTCTTGTCTATAAGAACAGCATTTTGCAAGCAGGCTAAGAGAATGTCATGCTCTACTGTGTCAAACTCTGTGTACAAATCAATTAAGAAAGGAGCTGTGGAATCATCCTGGTCAATAAATGATTTTAATTCATCTAAGGAAATGGCGAGGAGGCGTCTTCCAAGTAAAGAGCCAGTTGACATGGACATGATTTGTTCTGTGATTTTTCCCAGAAATGGCAAAAGTGTAATTGTTTGATAATTTTCTATGTCATTGCTGTTTAAATTGTGTGCTTTTAACAAAGGCTTAACTACTCCTCTGTTCCAGTCATTAGAAAGAGTCCCTGTCTTGTGGGACGGGTTGTCAGAATGAGCTGCCACCACAAGGATCAGGTCTGCAGTTAGGTCATAGGGCAAGGGTCAGTTGATGAACCTGACTGTGACCCTCATTTTGAGTGGTTTGGTAAATGGGCTGGATTTTGCCTACCACCAAATTCAGGTATCTTCAGGGATGGGGAATATTGCACCCTGATAGTTGACAAATTTTCTATTATTTTATGGGGGGTGGAATTGTTAATTCGGGATCCCATTCCTCGTGTAATTCCTTTGGGCCACTCCTTCACCTGGAGACTTCAGATGCTTCTAGCAGCTGAAATCTTCAGGTGAGAGTTAAGAGGTCTGTGGTGTAACCATAAATCTCTTAATCCCAATGGGGCTGGTAAGTGATGTTAAGAGGAATTAAGAAGCCCATCGCAATGAGTGCCTTTTTTCTTCACATTGGCTGAGGCCCTACAGCCCTTACTCTTCATATTCAGGTCACAGAGGCAAATGAAATAGTATTTCCTCCCCTCTCTCTGATATTTAATGAGTTGGAAGGGGAGCTCAGTGGGCAGAGGTATTTGCTGCAGAGATCCACCTGGGCTGACTTAGTCATATGTCCTATTGTCTGTGATAAAATAAGAAGTGCTCTGCTGGGGTATGTTGTGCTGATTATTACAAGCGCCTAGTAGTCATTCAGTGTGTGGTAATGCTTAAGAATGATCTATACAATATATGGGCACCTTATGTCTTTTCTTTCATGACTTTCATCTGAGGCTGCGTGCTCTTCTTTATGTCATGTCTGTTTTACCCTCAGGTAAAGTGAACTTTAATGTCATCATTGAAGCAGTGGGCCTCTGTGGGCCCCAGAATAGCACTCTGCCAAATAAAGGGCGCAAAGAAACCCTGACCAGATCTGTGCATGTCCAGGTGAGTGGAGCTCTTACAGTGTTGTGCGAATCTGGATTGGAGGGCAGGGAATAGACAGTGGGAGTCTGATGTGTAAGGTGGCATCACCCATAAAATGTGCTCAGGGACAGTCTGATGCTGGTATGTGGAGAGGGGTTACACATGGAAGTTGAGAAGGGTCATAGACAGATGGTGAGTGTGATGAAGGTGGAGTCAGTGTATGATGTGTCATGCGAAGGACTTTGTGAAATAACAAAGACAGGGTGTTCGTAATAAGGCCTCAGTGAAAAGGATGCTTTGTGTGTTCACACATCCTTGTGTTTGCGTAAATGTACCCATCTCTGGGTAAATATGCTCATGTGCATATGAATTAATTAGTGACTTGAGTATGTATCTGTGCTTGTTGTATGAATTTTAAAAAGCGTCTTCGCTAATGAATTCAAGCCTCAAATATGACAGCTTGGTCTCACTCATTGTGTGTGTGCTCTAATGTGTAAAACTCGTACTCACTGGGCAAGACAGAGCAACAAGCGGTGGGATGTAGTCTTACTTATAGGGTGAATTAGAATTCAACAACAGGCCAATGTTGATCAGAGATCTATTTGAGGTTGTTTTCCATGTGTCCTCCAGGACATGAGGACACAGCCTGATTTAGAGTTTGGCGGACGGGTTACTCCGTCACAAGTGTGATGAATATCCCGTCCGCCGTATTACGATTCCAATAGGGTATAATGGGATTGTAATACGACGGATGGGATTTCTGTCACGTTTGTGACAGGGAAACCCCATCCGCCAAACTATAAACCAGACCCATTGTATTTGATAAACATTTTGTGGTGTTGTAGCTTGTTTCATAGAATAATATCCTTTTTCTGGTTATATGTTCAAATAATTTTGTAGTTTGAAAAAGGGCCAAAAGTGTTCAACACTTAAAAGTATGGTGATTTTTTTACTTTTTAGAGCATAGCCAGCACTAAAGGCACAATAACCTATATAGTAGTTTGAGAGGCAGGTAATACCCTGGGGCATATTAACAAAGGTAAACTTACACAATGTGAGTAAATCTACATGTGTACTTTTACTCTTACAATTTGTAGTAAATGTACTATGTTTCATTATTCACTATTTCTGAGTGTAAATGTACTACAAAGTGTATACTTACATGTATACACCCAATGAATGCAGGTGGTCGAGCCTAACCTACAAGTGTAAGGGTACTACTAGTAACGTTTCACACTTTGGAGGAAGTTTCCGCCAGAAAGGTGGTTATCTTCCTATGCTAAAGGTTTGGGGGAAAGTAAACAAAATGTAATACACTAAAAACAATATTTACAATGTTTTAGTAAAAAATATTAATGGAAAAAAACTTTATATTTTTTTAAATGTAGAACAAAATACAAAATTACCACTACACTACTAACTGAATTAAATATTTGGGTAATTCAAATGTATGAAATTTAAAAATAGTTTTTTTCTGGAGATCGGTGTGAAAAATTGGGTTGTTAGTTGACTGGGGCTGAACCCTAGTCAAACAGCAACCACAATCCTAGCCAGGGCAAGGCACAAGCAAACCCCAAATTAACCGGTGCTCAACCCTCCAATAGTTTGGCACAGAGCAGTCAGACTCAATCTAGAGGCAATGTAGAAAGTGTTTGGGCAAAACCTGAAACAGTAAAATAGTAAAAAAAAAACTCACAAAAAAGATCCCACAGCTGATTAGAAAAATAGAGCAAAATGTATTAAATATTTCAAGATTAAAAAGACATAAATCCAATTAGTAGGACTGGAGCTATTGATATTTAACATTTTTAGAGGAAATAACGCCTAAAAGCTCAAAGCACAAACTGTGTATACCTGATCATGCCTGACCAGAATAAAGTCACATGTTTAGGCCAACCACGGTTGAGCGTGGGTTGGTTCCAGAGACTCAGTTAGGCCTACTGAAAAAAACTACCTTAAATCCTGGTTTGAGGAGTGATTTGTGGATCCGTGTCAAAGGTGGACCATGCAGCGAGACAATATGTTGGTTCCGAAATGCGACAAGACTGCATTTCAAGGGCCTGTTGCGTTGGTGTTTAAGATTGGGGCTTGAGATGCGAAATCCGGCGTCGAGGAGGTAGTGCACAGTCTGGTAATGTGTCGGTTCCAAAGAGTTGCGAGGCTGCGGAGTCCAGCATTGTTGTTGAGACTGCCGTTGATGACAGATGCGAGGGCCTGCACCAAGGATGCATCACATAGCCAGTTCTGAATGTTGTGGGCAGTGGTGGTGATGTAGGCCTTTGTGATGGTTCCAATCCACACAGTCAAAGATATGTTGGTTCTGTTTGGGATTTCATCGGGCAGCAGAGGTGATGCATTGGTTATGCTTAATCCACTGAGGCACACACATCCATAGGCCCACTTCCAAGGGTCTCGGACGGAGTTGGCACCACTTGACAGGGTAAACTCACAGATCGAAGAGTCCAGGTGCAGTTGCAAGGTTGTTGGAAGCCTGTTTTGTCCCTCAGACTTCAGGTCCGGTGGCCAACCTTGTATCCCTTGCAGTCACTCTAGGTTCAAGATAAGCAGGTCCTTCTTGCCCAGACAATAGGACAGCAGGCAGGAGGTCAGCTCAGCAAAGACGGAGTCTAGCAGAGTGCAGTCCAGCAGTGTGGCAGTCCTTCAGTAGCACAGCAGTCCTTCTTCCTGGAGGAGTAGCCACATACCCAGAGGTGTACTAGAGTGGCAGTGTCTAAGGTCTTTCTTTTATACACAGTTGTTCCTTTGAAGTGGAGAGAAGCTTCTAGAGGTGCACAAATGCCCTGCCTTCTTGGCTGTGGCTCAAGAATCACTACAGGGGGTATGCAGCCCTTTGTGTGGAGGCAGGGAACAGCCTATTCAGGTGTAAATGATGCTGGGCCTAGTTCCTCCCTCCCATCCTGCCAGTGATAGCCCATCTAGTCACACTTAAGCTCCCATTGTGTGTGGCTGTCTATCAATCAATCAGTATTTGTATCATACTCTAATCAACCATGAGGGTAACCAGGTGCTGCGGTCTGAACTTCTCCATAGGAATCAGTTGAAAAGCCAGGGATTTCTGAACTCCTGAAGAGAGGGTGAAGATCAGAGATGGAGTGGGAGGCAGTTCCAGAACTTTGCAGCAATATCGGAGAAGGAGCGTCCACTGCATGTGCTTTGGCGGATGTGGGGGTGTGGGTGAGGTAGAGGGAGGTAGAGCAAAGGAGTCTGAAGAGTTGGTGGAAGTTCAGGCCGTGTTTGATGGATACTGGTCCTTGGTTGTGCGAGACCCTGTAGGTGTGAGTCAGGATCTTGAATTGTCACCTTTTGTGGATGGGGAGCCAGTGGAGTTTCTTCAGGTGGGGGTTATGATGTGGGTGCATCTAGGGAGGTCGAGTATGAGTCTAGCTCCTAAGTTATAGATAGTATGCAGCCTCTTGAGGTGGTGGGAGGTTATTCCTGCACAGTGTGCGTTGCCATAGTCCAATCGGCTGGTGACGAGGGCTTGAGTGATGGTGTGTCTGGTGGAGATGGGGAGCCATTTAAAGATCTTCCAGAGCATGCACAGGGTGAGGAAAAAGGTGGATGCGACTTCATTGATCTGGTTCTTCATGGTGAGTTTTCTGTCTAAAACGATGCCAAGGTTGCAGGCCTGGTTGGTGGAGGTGGGCCCTAAACTGGCAGGCCACCATGAGTCGTTTCACTGTGATGAGTTGTTTCTGAAGATCAATACCTCTGTTTTGTCAGTGTTGATCTGGAACCAGCAGAGTTGTCCAGTTCGCAACACTGGTCATGCACTTGCAAAAGTTGGGTTTGGTGGTGGAAGAATCTTCAGATAGTGAGAGGATGAACTGGGTGTAATCTGCATAAGAGAGCATGTTGAGTCCGTGGGTTCTGATAATGTGGCCAGGGGTGTCATGTAGACATTGAACAGAATGGAGCTGATGGGTGAATCTTGAGGGAAGCCACAGATGATGTTCTTGGGCTTCAAGGTAAAAGGTGGAAGGCGGACTCTCTGTCTAGAAGGAATATGCAAAGCCCAGCTGCTGACTACACCCAGTCATGTGATCAGAGACAATCTGCAGGCACCAAATGGATGCAAAACAATGTCTTCGTGCAGAATAGCAGCAAGTCAGAATTTATCATCTTTGTCCAGTATGATTTGCGTCTAATACAGAATATTGATTCTCGTCCCCTTTTGGGGTGTGATGTCACATTCTCACAGAAAGTACAAAAACACTAGTGCCATTTCAATGCTATTGTAACAATACAAAAGATTAGCAGTGTTGTCAAATACTGCAATCTATGAACCCTAAGAGTTTAGCCCAATGCTCTCCCTTCAGCATGGGGTATTGGGTCCATTAATCCATGGCAAGTTGGAGTATTCCAGTTTATTCTATGCTGATTTCCCTTGGCCTCAGCGGAATGGGGTCCGGTTAGTGCAGAGTGCTGCAGTTAGGATGCAGTCTGCTCTTTCTAGGAGGGCGCATCTGTCAGGTGTCAAATAACCTTTGTGCTTGCATCTTTTAAGGGAAGGGAACAGTGCTTAATTTGTGCTTGTGGTTTCCGGTGCGGGCACCAGCACTTATTTTTGAGGGCCTGCACTTATTTTTTGTCTCAAGCATTTACTGCGAGCAAAAAATACATATGGGAAAGACGGAGGAAGAGAAAAACGAAAAAGCGCCACATTGGGAGAAAGCAGAAAGCTGCAAGAGTGAGCTCAAGGGGCAGGGAGTGGCTGTAAATGGATTGAAGAGGTCCGAGGTGGCTTCAGGATTACTCTGCCTCAGTATTTCATGTTTGCACATTTAATTGCAGCAGACGCATATTTAAAAGGAGGGCTTTGGGCACCGCACATTTTTATTTACAAATTAAGCACTGGGAGGGATGATTCTCATAGTAGTATACCTGGCCTTCAAATGCTCCCCGCTATTTAGCATCTAGAATTGGCCTATAAAGAAATTGTGTAGCTCTTCAGGCACCTAATTAGCATTCCACCATCAACACTTAGATCGAGGAATAAGCAGTTTGTGGCAGTCTAGGGTGGCCTGAGGTTTACAGACACACACTGCTTTACCTTATGTCTTTGTTCCAATCTTTACCGCTTTAGACCCATCTTGAAGGCCCAGGTTTTTAGGCCTGAGTTATCGGTACAGTCATTAGCAAGGCCTACTGTTCCCAATGTTTTAAAGTATATATAGAATGAATTTTGGCTCTACCAAGTATTTCTTGGTCCTGAATTGTCACATGTTAAATTATTTACATCATCGGTTCATTTATACAGAAAGCAATTACATTTGTTGGGTAAATTGTTCTAAAAACCGAGAGGATTTTAACATTAGATCGGGTACCCTATTGGTGTGGAATACTAATATAAAAAGAATCCAGGATCTTCAAATTTTGCCAAAACGTCTGTGACTTTCACTACAACATCAGTCAAGTTTACAACAAAAAAGTTTTTTGAGGTTTTATTGCTTGGCTCAGTTGAACTCGTAAATGGCTAATATTTAAATAACCCTATTTATCAGTATGCTTGCTACAGATTATACATAGAATATATGTCAGGATTCCAATTGTTAATCATCACTGATTAAGTTACTGTGAAAATAACATAAGTAAATCGATCATTTGTGAAAGAGCCGTCAATGTGTGCACTAGATATGTAAAGCAGTTTTGGCCCAGTTTACAAGAAACTGACGCAGCGGCCCGATGCGTCAGATTTCTTGCCCTGCCCAACAATTCCCTAACGACGCCATGGATGCGCTGTATTTACAATACAGAGCTCCATAGCTCACGTTTTCACAGATGCGTCAGAAATTCTGATGAATCTGTGGCGCCATACTGACGATATGCCAGCAATGCGAGGAAGGTTCCCGTAGACAAAAGCCCTGCGCCATTCAGGCATTAACATTTTGAAGCAGTGAAGTCGCAGAATGACCCAGTAAAATGTAAATTTCACTGCATCAGTTCTGCGTGGCTTTTCCCGGGGGAGCGCCTACGTTGCATAAATTATACATGGCACAGGTATAATGTGACGCAAGGCTTTACAAACTGAAGTATTGGGCCCAATGCATCAGTCTAGAAATCTGAAGCAGCATAAAGCACTGCTTAGTGCCACTGCTGCGTCAATAAAATAGACAAAACCGTGGTGCAAAGGCCTTATAAATGAGTCCCATTATTTTTTATTATACTCAGCTCTTTTTTATACAGAGAGCCAATTAAAGTCATAGCCTATTCATAGCATAGAATCGTGGCAATCAAAATATGTAAATATATTTACTCAGTGAACAGCACAGTGACCAGTCTGTCAAAGCAGGTGAGGTGAAAAAGAAAAAGAAAAAGGAAGGGACATAAAGTAAATAATAATAATTCAAATGTTTTAAGGCAGGATCAATGGCTATTCATAGAACCACTGTCACAGGAAATGCATTTGGGTTAGTGATGGTTCTGTAAGGAGCCGATGGAACATTCTCCAATCATAGAGGAAATGAGGGGTGCTTCAATTTAAAAAAAATGTCATACTTAAAATTAGGAACAGTTATCATAATGCAAAGAAGGTTCTGCAAAATGGGCAACAGCTAACTTAATCTGGCCACGTAGCTTCCAGAAACCATCTTGCATATGCGGAGTACATTTGAGATCAACAGGTTTAAATAAAAAAAAACACACTGCCCACTGAGAGTGGCTGAAGGCCATGTGCGGTTGTTGTGGGGACAAGGAGCATGGATGCAGGGTGAGCTCAGAGGTCTGCCCTGATGAGCAAGGAGTCACGGTCCAAAGTGCATACTTAAAAACACAAAAAGTTCACTGAAAACAATTTATCTGGTTCTTTACTTAGAGAAATTAGCACCCAGTGCCCAGAACCTCCTGGACATCGCCAAAGTGGGCTTTCATTCCAACAAGCTACCACACTCATCGCAGCACATGTGCGAGGGCAGCTCGTGCTTCTAGGCTCTGTGATGTAGGACCAAGTAGAAGCCCACCGGGTCCTAGAGTGCAGTGATGTTCAGCTTCTTCAGTAAGATTACTGTGATGTCAGTTGTGATGTCATATCTGAGGCTGTCTGGGTCATCAATGATTTCCTTTGTTATTATATGTGTGATACTAAATATGACATCATGAACCGTACATTGGGAAGTAAGGGTCATGCTGTTCACCATAATTAGCGAATTACATAGTTTTGGGGGGTTTTGCAACATAAGCATGTCTTTTCAACAGCAGTTCTTGAAGGGTGCATGTGAACAGGTGGGTTATGCGTGCCCGCACATACACAGGCACACACACATATATATGCACATACATATTTTTGGTAAGGATTTCAAATATAAATGTATGTGCATGAATGTGTGTACTGGTCCACATGCAAATGCCGATGTGCATATGTATATATGTGTGTGTGTGTGGGTGGGGGGGGGTGTGTGGGGGTGGGGGTGTTTAGGCTTATATGTGAGCATACATGCCAGTGTTTGTGTGCGTGTATGATTTTCTCTAGGGATATGCTAGTGCAAATGTCTGCTGATTGAAGAAGATTGTCCCCTTCTCCCTCATCTTTCTCTCGCATTTTTGCATATTTTTTTCCATTTTGCTCACACTTTAACTCTCCTTTTCTCACTTCCAACAGGCAGAGGGAATAGCTCAAGAAAGGACTCACAGCTTCATGCTCTGCTCCAAAAGTAAGTAGGGTATGGGATGGCTTAACTTGCTGCTTTTCCAGGTGGGTTGTTACTCTAAAGAGCATAGCATGTCATGATCAATGCACTCCATGATACTGTTAACTCTGCAAACTGAACAGGTCATGAACAAAACAAACAGGTGCGTGTTGTCATAAACCATAAAGTTTCACACTGTCACAAACCTAGCATACTCTTTGGGATTATAAACTAAAAATCAGCAAGCCTTGTAGGAATAGGATTCTTCAAACTGACATCAATTAACCTTACATTTAAGTGATACCATGAACCTTATTCAATAAAATAAATGATACTGTACTACAGTCTGCAATCAACCTTGCAACTCGGAAATCCCAGAAAGTGTCTAACTTGCTCTCTCATACTTTCAACAATTTGTATTGACTCACAAGGTTTTTGGATCCCACCAGCATCTGTGGGAGCAATTTAGTTTCACAGAATTGATTAATTGTTCCCTTTGAACCACTCAAATTTCTGGCCTTGATTGGCAAAGCTAAAAATCAATCAGAATCGGCTGTACCACCTAATGAAAGTCGTTGTCTAGGTTTGGGGGAACAACTGTGCCTGTTTTTCACTCAGCAATTCAGACATGAATGGGGGGGGGGTCTGAATGCTCATTTCTCTGAGAGAGAGTGGTAACACCAGAGAATCTCTGAATGTTGTGACTAAAAAAGCCGTGATCTAATCATCTTCTGGGATGGGCCACCCTAAATACTGCTAGGCAGGGCTTTATTTACCACAATTTTTCATGTGAGTTCCACCCCACACACCCTTTTTTTTCTTTTGTTTTGCACAAGGATGTGAAGAACATCAATTGTTGACATACAGATGATTAGGTTCGATTCTGATGAATATCACAGACCCTGCAGGCCAGTAGAGGCAAGAAACCAGTTGACCGTTTAGTATTCTTTGGATAATAGTTCTCAGGGAATCCCCTATTTTCAAAAAATCTTACTGTGAGATCCTGTCATGAGTAATAAATACCACAACAAGAATAGTCATAGGTAACTTTAATAACTGGTTGTTTTTATGCTCATACTATTAACCATCAACCATCTTGATGAAAAAAGACAATTCTCACGAGGGGCATCTTCTTGAACTTGGGATAAAAGATCTCTAAAAAACAGAGTTCCGTAAGGATGCCTGTGGGGTATTGCACCATCTAACTGACGAGGAGGAGGTCCCAATGATGATGCATGCAACCTTGGTGGGTGGGACATCCTGCATCCTCAAAAAGGATGCCCCATAATTAGAGAACATTCTGTGTCATTGCCTGATAATTGTCTGGTAACCACAAACTATTGAAAGCTAGTGACACTTTTCTGGAAAGTCACACTTATGGTGTATATTTCAAAATGGCATGTGCCTGGAAATGCCAAGGTGGCCAGAGTATTTAATCACACTGAACTCTAGGCTTTGGGATCTGGGAATGTATATGGAAGGGTACTATGGACATTACCAGTTTCCTTCCACATCTAACCCTCAAATGAAGCTTGTAGCAGGCTCTAGATCCACAACACAAGAGCAGGCATAAGTCTGGTAGGATTAAAGCAGTATCTTTCAGCAACCAGACACGGAATACACAAGAATTGCCTTCTAGTACCATTTGATCCCTTTCTGGGGTGCTAACATTTTACATGTGCCTCAGATAGACCTGTCAAGCAGGGTTTGACACTGGTGTGCCAACAGAAGGGGAAGTAGCCCCCACCCTGAAAGTCCAGCTGAGCACAGACGAGGCATCTCTGCCCATTGTAGTTGACCTGTCAATCAAAGTGGGCTATTGAGTAGCTTGAGGGAAGAATTTCACACCTCATTAAAGCAAGCAGATAAGGTAACATTCTAAAACATACTTTTTCTAAATATTTACTAGGCATCTAATTTAACCTTTGAATTGGTCTTTTAATACATATTAAAAAGAGTGATTAAAATATTTTTCTATCTGGTCTCAAACCCAAGACAGCAGAATCAATATTTTAATCTGTTCTCCAGGTTTCTCATGGGATAGCCAGAGCTTTCCACAGTAAAAATAGCATTTGGAGTTTTGTTCCATTTTTTAACACTATGCACCCTACCGTATGGGCTACAAGGCCTACAATGGGATGATTTGTTAATATTGGAAAACAAGGGGTTTCCCTTGTCAAAAGGGTTATTTTGACAAGTTGGACTGCAGGTTTAAACTACAGTAGTGAGGCTGCACGGGAAGCCCTGAAGTCATCCTTTCCTTGTCACATTAGACTGTAGCATATAAGTGCTGCAGTCCACAGGTGAAATGTAACTTTCTATGCCATAGGTGTATTTTCTGTATAACATACTATGGCCATATAAGAAAGTTAAATAGGCCAATCAGGGATTAGTCAATTTCTATATGTTCTAGTGGTCAGATCATATACACTGGGCAGTGGACCACAGTGCCCTAGTGTGCAGAGTCTAAAAACCAGCAATACAATTAAAAAGAAAATGGAGATTTAAGCTAAAACACAATAAATGTTGAAACACCAGACCAATCAGCATCCTTAAGGATGTGTTCCAGTTTGGAGTGATCAAAGAATGCCTTTTGAAGCCATTCCCAATTATAAAGTGGTCTCCAAAAGAGGAGGTGTCAATCCCTGAGGAGAACAAGAAACCGGTCTGTGGGGGTTCTTAAAGGAAAGAAGAAGCTGGTCCAAGGAGCAGAGATTGAACGTGCAGCAGATGTACACTTGAAGACAGGCAACTACACAAAGAACCAGAAGATCTAGAAAATAACGGATTTGGAAAATATGGGTAAAGGACAGATCACAATGCCACCTGTGTAAGTGATAAAATGTAGAACATTTCTCCTTCTGGTGAAAAAAGGGTTTTATAAATGGAGCAGTTTCTGACATCAGAGACCCTTCTGCAAGAGATCACACATAATAAGGATGCCAGCTTAAGAGAAAGGTTTTGCAGAGAGAGGATTTGGAAAAGTTGGACAAAAAGAAGGAAGGAGAAACAATTTAGAGCTGTTTTATGCACCATCCATGTCATATGAAAAAACATTTTTTAGGCTTGGCGTCACCCAAAAGCACTTGCAACCTTGCTTCAATGGACTATTGTACCAATAACACGGTGAAGAGTCAGCAGTTGAAATGGTGCTGAAAATGAGATGAAAAAGAGCCGCTTGTCTGAACTGTGGACAAGCAGGCTTAGAGGCTGGACCTTAACCAAAGCCCTACAATGAATTTAGAGAGACTAAGCTCAGTGAAGCGTCCTCAAAGGAGAGGATGAAACCTAAATGGAAGCAGATGTGTTCAACATTCCTTTGCAATGGGGGGAGAAATGGTGAGGGAGGCTGTAAACGGGATGGACCCAAACACGAGAGCTGAAAAAGTCGAGGTTTGCTGGAACAATCCTCAGCTTCTTTGGAAAATTAGATGCTCTAAGTAAACAGATTAACAAGGGACGGAGAAACTGAAATAAAAAGATGACATATGAACATGGGTGGGGTGTCTCAGGTGTATCATTGTGGTGGGTTGACCAGTGACATCCTAGATCCAAACCTGAGCTTCATTTAATACGTCATCTACAACTTGGCCTACAGCCTTCTTTAGTGCTGTCAGAAGGGTGAAAGAAAAATGTTTTTTTTTAATGTAGACCTATTTAGAGAAGGAGGAAGAAGATACTCTGAGCCAAGAATAGTGCTGTGGGATGCGGGATGGAGGCATGGAACTTAGGATGTCTTAGCCTGGAGGTCAAGCATTGATTTGCCTTGTAGATCAAGGATCTGAGAAGAGGTCCAGGCAGTAAAGAGAAATTTGGGGCCATATGTACGAACACATTTTCCCATAGACATAGAATGAATAAAACTGTTTGGTACATCTCGCCCTTGGAATGCAATAGCATGCCTAAAGTGTCTGGGGTGAACAATATCTGCAAGATTTTCATTGCCTAAAGGCTAAGCCTCAGCAGAAAGGTTTCTTGCCCACATCATCCGCCCTGATATAGGCCTCTTTGAGCCTGCAGCTTTCACAGAGATGGCATCTGCAGTTTCATTATCACCCAGATGGCGGAGTCTCAGTAGAAGGGTTTCCTTATTCCTCATATAGGCCTCAGGGGGTCTCTGGTATTCATTGCGATGCCTCACCATACATTTTTGAAGAAATTTACCTGAGGCTAGAGTCTCTTGCACACTGATTAAGGGTGGTGGGGGCACATGTGGCCACAAGCAACTTTTTTAGATTTGAGGGTCTCCTTGAAACAGAAGGGGAGGAGACGAATATATGAGATGGGCGGATGCCAAGAGGAGGCTAGTTGATTAGAGTCCAGCAGAGCCTAGCAACCACTGAGTGCGGGAAACATCTCATTCAGTTTCCAACCAGAAACAGAGGCAAATGTTACAACGGCCACACCAAATAGTATAAAAATACAGACTCGGACTGGTCCTTTTGAAGAAAAATTCGCTCTAGGTTTTGGCTTCCGTTCAATTCTAGCTTTCATAAATTGCTTAAACGTATCACGTGCCCCCAGAAAACTCTCTCATGCGTCACAGTGGGGGAGGGGTGCATCTTCTGTGAGAGCCCTCTATGATAGGCTCTAAGTCACTGTAGGCCCTTGCTACCTGTTTGTGTCAGGTAGTTAGGTATTTCACTTTGGGTACAATATTAGTTTGATAATTTATGAAATCCATAACCACTTAATATACTAGCTTATTTTGACAGAAAATAATAAGACGTGACTAAACAAAGTGGCGCAGTGTCTTCTCTAAATGATTCACAGTTTAAAAACGATATGTGAGCAATGAAGCGCCTAACCGTTCTGACTAAACTGGGAAAGGAAAAACTTAATGGGTTTTTGAAGACCCTTTCCTCTATTCACAGTAGCAGCATGTGCAAGAGTCAATTTTAAAACCAGAATGAGGCTGTGACACGAATATTAAAGATTTCAGTACTTCTTGTTCAACAGCACAGCGCCAAAGCTGACAAATTCTTTGGAACTTAACATAGCGCTGATATAATTTGCATAATGGCAAATGATTGGCTTAAGCATACTGATGTCATTGAGGAACTTCTCCCAGTAACTTAGGAAACACAAATAGGTTTGGCCAGCAATGTGGAATCCTGTATGCTCATTGGCTCTGCAGGTATGTGATGTAATAGAGCCATTGCTACAAAGCAACAAAGCAACTCAGGTAACCAAGGCAATGTGCAAATGCATCAACAGCGCATGTCACAAAGAAGCAGAGATAGGTCATTGAGTTCATCTAGACAGTGGGCCGGACTGGTGTACTGTACAGGTACCCACTCTGCCCATGTAAGAGAAGTACTGCTGCAAAGCATTCCGCCTACCCACAGCAATGGACAAGGATGGCAGCAGAGCCAAAAAAGCACAACGATGGGGCAGGCCAACGAGACAGAAAAGGGCACTTGCCAGCCAAAGGAATCAGGTCAGCAAATGTGGGATGGGAATGTACAGCAAGTTGCCAGGTGAAAGCATTTAGAGCAGAGGGCGCCTCAAACAGATTTTTACACAGAGAAGGAAAGCCTCCAGCAAACAAATTGAGCCAACTGGGGAAAGGGTAGCCAGTCTAGGAACGTTTTGTGCCTCAACTCAAAAGAGTCAAATGTGGGTTCACCAAAAGGATCCAGCAGGGAGCATTTGGAAGTGTTGGGTTGTGATGTGGAAGCAGGGACATCCGGAGAGTCTTGGGGTGAGGGCACTAGCCAGGCACATCATTGCCATTGTATCTCTTTAGATCCCACGATATAGGCCTCAAGGTGAGGGGGGACTCACATCATGTTCAATGCAGTGCCGTTTTCTCTCTTGCAGTAGTATACTGGTGGATGACACCTGCTTAAAGCATTCTGCAGCTGCTTTCATTTATAGGTGGCTTTGACAAGATTCCCAGAGGTTACTGGATCCAGAGTGCGGCAAGGGGTGTCACATGCCAATCTGTAACTGGGCTGTACAGTTGTTGATTTCCCTCTGCAGCTGGTGCTGCAAGACTTCGGGAGTAGAGGGCGGGAGAAGTCCCCATTGCTATCCTCCTCTGAGGCTGGCATGCTAAGAAGTGTCTGGTGAATTTGCAAATTTGATCATTTAACTGTTGGAAGGGAGTGGGTTTTTCATTTTATTTTTATCATCATATGGTCAACAAAGTAAAGTACAACGAGTACAAGATGTCATCTATGCATGTGATCCAAGTTGTTACATACAGTACAAGTCACAATTATAGTAAAGCACATTTAGAGGTGACTCCAGGTGTGCCCATCCTATCCATTTCATCTGGACCACCAACAGTAGAGCATCTCTCCCCACCTCCATCCTCGTCACGCCTATGATTTTACCTGGTCTCGAGACATAACTTTGCACCTTCTCCAAGGCAATAGGCTGTCCTGTCCATCAATGTAAGTGAGGCCTAATCAGCCATGGGGCGCTGGTCTATCATTTGAACAAGCTGGGTCAGCACCGCCTCCCTCGGGGGCAGTCCCATGACAAATGCCAGAAATCTGAGCGATCAGCCTCACACTGGGCACAGTTATGAGGGCGGGATAGATCCAATTGGTGTTGGCAGACCAGTGTACTATACGTTCTGTTTAAGTACTTAAAATATAGAAGCTTGAATTGATGCTTCAGGGAGCTTAGTCCAGTCCGCACACAACAGTAACCCCGCTCAACATTTCTGGAGGTGTTCCCAATTCGTCACCCCAGGCGCACCGGGCTGACAGTGCCCTAATCACTTGATGTAGTGATATGCTGGCATAAACCCAGGACACTCCCGTGTGGTATCAGGAGACGCAATCAGCAGTGTCAGCGGTGCAAAGTCAATAATCTCCTCTGGATATCCCGGAACCTTCTCCCGATCAACGCTATGGAGTCTGGTGATTGTGGAAATATCTAAAAGTGTGGGGTTCTGCTTTCTTGAAATTGTCATAAGGAAAATAACTTTCCGTCTATGTATAAATGGCCAGGGTCTGAGATGGTTATGCCCCACAAAGTTTTCTGTATCAATTGTTCTCAAGTGAGGAGAAGTAAGGGATTGTTCTGGAGTGAGATTGCAGGTGAGTATAAAAAAGAACTGCCCCTCTTTGGCACAGAGTTTTCCATACCCAGCATGTGGTGGTGACCATCTGCACCTTCTTCAGGAGCCTCGGCATACCTAGGAGAAGCATGGATGCCAAAGGGGTGTTATCTGCCTTCAATCGAGTACCACATGGGGCAGCCACGTGGTGGAGTGGTACCACAGTGCCACTAAATTACATTGTGCCACATGATATTAGATTTTGAAGCAGGGGACTTTAAAACCCCCATGCTCATATGACAGGGTCATTGCGTCCCATTGCATTTGTTTGTTCCTATTAGCTCAGAGAAGTCTAATCGATAAGGATTTAAGTGTATAAAAAAATTCTTGTTGAGGGGGATAGGGATGTTTTTAAACAGGTAAAGGAATTTAGGGAAGGCAACCATTTTTAGCAAGGCCACCACGCCTGCCAGTGACAGTGAGAGGTGCACCCAGAAGTTGACTTGGCATTGTAGCGTGTCTATGGCTGGACAATACATTCATTGAATGATGAACTCCACCTATCTGTGAAGAGCAATGCACAAGTATTTGGCCTAGTCAGAGACCCAATGGACCAGGTATTCTAAGGTACATGGTTTGGAGGCAGCCGTACGTGGGAAATATCCCTCTTATTCCAGTTAATGGCGATGCCGGCTTGATTGTCGAGTCTAATGACTTCCCTAATCTGGAGGGGGGCATTATTACCTAGCTGCTTCACGAAGGACAGAAAGTTGTCTGCATACATTGACAGCAATATTTATCTGGTTAAAAAGGAGAGCCTCCTTTGGAAATGACACTCATGAAGCTTCCAGACTAGAAGGTCCATAGCCATGATAAAAAGTAAGAGAGAAAAGGGGCACCCCTTCCGGGTCCCCCTACCTAATGGGAAGGACTCAGATGTTAGGCCATTGATAGTGGCTGTGGCAGTAGGGTGTGGGTAGAGTAGTCAGATGAGTGCCAATAAACCCTTTGGAATGCCGAACAAACTGAGTGTTCCCATGAGAAAAGGCAACTCCAAGGAGTCAAAAGCCTTTTTGGTGTCTAAAAGCACCACCACTGCTTTCAGATCTGGCTGTAACTGACAGAGTACAAAAAACACCATTAGGAGATTAATTGATGTGGATCTTTGAGGTATAAAACCAGTTTGCAATGCAGAGGCTATCTTCTTGAGCAGAAAGAACAGCCAATTCGCAATCAGCTTGGAGAGGATTTTGTTGTTGTAATTGAGTAATAGCAGCCTGTAAGAGGTACACTGAGTAGATTCTCTCCCAGGCTTGGGGAGCACTGAAGTCATTGCCCCACACAACATCTGGGGAAGCACTCCAACTGTGAGCACCTCAGCATATACCTCTAACAAGTGTGAGGCCAGTAAGTGTTTGCAAGCCTGGTAGAAATGGATGGTCAAGCCATCCGCACCTGGTGCTTTGCCTCCCACCAAGGAGTCGACAGGCAGTGCTATTACTTCCATGGAGATCGGGTGACTTAAGAACTGTTGTCAGCTACATTCCAGCCAGACTAAAGCAAGATCACCAAGGTAGCTGGAGATGGAGTTAGGAGCGCTCGCAGTTTGGGCTTCATCTAAGCATGTATAATAAGTCTTAAACTCCGCTAATATAGGTCATCATCCAGCAAAGTGGCACCCGATTGAGATGTAATTACATGTATGTTAGCCTGCTGATGTTCATGACACAGAAGCGAGGAAAGGGTTTTGTCAGGTCTTTTTCCCTCTCCAAACTGTTTGGCTAATGCATTTTTGCCCAAATAATATACTGTCTGCTAAGTCTCGAAACTCACAAAGGAGTTTGGGATGCACTTCTAAGTTCAAGTATGGGGGTTTAGACAGTGCACAATTTTCAAGCTCCCTAAGTCTCTGCTCTAACCATGTGAGCTGTATGTATGTTTCTAAGAATCCCAGCATGTTTTGCAATCACTACCTCCCTGATGTAAGCTTTAAAGGCCTCCCATAGTATAGCATATTTGCCCTTCGTATCCTTGTTAAACTGGGAATAGTCTGTTATGGCAGTTAGTAATTTATCACGGAAGATTTTGTCTAAAAGGGAGTCGGCAGGGAAGCGCCAATGGGGTGTGTACAATTGGGAGCCCAGGAAGGATTGCAGTAGTTTAACAGGAGAGTGGCCTGAGAGGATACGGGGCAGATGGGTGGCATCATGCCCCAGGCCACTAGATCTGGGGTGGACAACCAGTAGTCCAAACTACTGGAAGAATGGTGATGTGTGGAGTCATGCGTGCTCTGGTGGTGGGATATGTCAGCCACCAGAGATCTCGGAGCACAAAGAGGTTCATGGCCCCCTTCATGACATTTATCGAAATCATGTGGTGTGTGTGTAAGTGTTGGGTGCTATTTAAATTATTTAAATTGCTGAAGCTACGACCATACTTATTTGCCATGACAGGCACTTATGGATTGGTTTTGGTCATTTGTTTGAGACATTGTCAATTGAAAGACAGAGGTTAAAGCCACCCTGAAGGAAGGTGAACTAACATCTATTATTGTTACAGACACCTTGGTCACAAATGGAGGTGTTCTGCAGTGATGCTCTTGACTTCGGAGCCATCACTTAGACCTGAGGTCAAGCCAAAGATTTTGGATATACTGTTTGCTGGGTTAGCTTTATTGTGTAAACATGTGGACGATAGCAATAAGTTAATGGATGCCGATACCTCTCTACAAGGCTGCCATTCATACTCAGAAAAAGAAGACAGCATAATATAGGCTATCAATGTAGTACTTATCAACCCTACAATTCACAAGCCAACTATGCACCATTTCACTCACATTGACAAAACTGTAGCCTACTTCAGAATGTAAAAAAAAAAGGTCCATGCAATGACACTTCCAATAGCAAAAGCACCGACTTGACACAAACAACAAGATTGCTGTTTCCCAACATTCTCTAAGGCCATGCCATTCAATTTGGGGGCAATACATCAGTCAAATGTCATCAGGGTGGCAAGGTATTTCTCACTGAACAATGACTGTTGGTTAATGGGCCACTCGAGCTAGCTATTTGTGTACTGTTGCATTTAGCGCTGTTTCTTAGCACAAAATGCATCCTTGCATCCATTTTGGATGCTACAGGGCTTTTGTGCATTAAGAAGCAGTGCTAAATGCAGAATCACTCTTCCCGCATATTTCAAGCATAATTTTAAGGAATTCTTAGGTGATTCCATGTGATTATGCTACAAGGAATTACGTGAGTTAAGCCCCCAACTAGTGATAACCTTTTAGACCTATCAGCCATGTGTCAGAAGAGCTGACGACAGGTCAAGGAAACTGTTGGACCTGGCCCGTTTTGCAGGGTCATTCCCAAACTTTTTGCCTTGCTCCTCCTATTTTTCTGACCTCTTTTTGTTGGCTCGAGGACTCTGGGCACTTAATCACTGCTGATCAGTGCTAAAGTGCAAGTGCTCTCCCTTCTAAACCTGATATTATTGGTTTACCGCTGATTGGCCTATTTAATTTAACTGAAAGTCCCTAGTACAGTGGCATCCCTTGTATCCAGGGCCTGTAAATTAAATGCTACTAATGGGCCTGCAGCGCAGCTTGCTCCACCCACAGAAGTAGCCTTTCAAAACCTGTCTCAGACCTGTTACTGCAGGGCCTGCATGCACAGTTTACTGCCACATGGACCTGGCTTCTAGGATTACTTGCCAAGCCTGGAACTCCCCTTTTACTACATATGACACACTACTAATGTAGCCCCAGGTAGCCCTAAGGACAGGGTGCTGTGTAGGTAAGACGTAGGACATGTGCCTTGTTGTGTCCCAGTAGTAGTGACAAACCACCTATTTTGTTTCTCACTGCTGTGAGTGCTGCATCTCTCATAGGACTGAATTGGAAATGCCTTACCTTATGTTTAGGTGGTATTTTCTGATCTATGAGGGGTGGTGTGGGCATGTTTGGTATGGTTGGAATGGTAGTGAGAAATGCTGCTTACTGGTGTAGGTGGATTTTTATTCTCATTGTAGAAATGTAAGCTTTAGAAAGTGGGCATTTCTCTGTGCTTATGACTCTTGTGCTTTTGTAGCCTGACTCCGTCCTCATCTAGGGTAGAGTGACAACTCCACTTGGTGCATACTTTCTAGACAGCCATCAAACATGAGGGGCTGGGTGTGACAGAGGAGGCATATGCATACTGATAGTCTTCCTGGGCTGGGGGGAGGTCGAGTCGTTCACACCTTACATGTGAATAGGCAGTGTCCTGCCTAGGCTGAAAGGGGGGTGTTGTACACATCTGAGGATCCTTTGAAGTGCCCCCTTAGATCAAAGATTTTTGGAATATAAGTACAGGGGGTTGTCCCCCATGTTTTAGTCACTGATGGATAGTGTATGGACTGGACACTAGATGCTGCTGGAAGAACTTGCCAGCACCCGCCTTTGGACTGCTGTGCTGTTGTGCTAACGTGTGACCTGCTTGGTCACTAGAGGGACTGCCATTGCGTTCACCAGGACCTTTTGTGCTGGCCTGCTTGCCTGGGACCTGCAGCCTTGTGCCCCCACAGTTGACTCCAGGGAATGGGTGGTGTGCCATCTGTCTCCCCTGCATTTCTGTTGCTTTGGTGCTGTTGTCTTCAGCTGGGCACAAGTGGAGTTCCCCCTTGCTCTTGTGAAGTGCATGGAGAGCACGCTAGGGTCCTCCGTGCGTGAAGAGAGAATTATTTCTTGATAAGAGTGCCTCATCTTTGATCATATTGCATTAAGAGCATTTTATTTTATGTTGACTACTCTAGGCGCAAGGAAGTACCCATGTGTCGCCGTGTTGGTGGCCCCCTCTCACTGACGCTAGAGAGGTCGGGAGGAGCCCCTGTGTTCAGACGGCAGTGCACCCGGGTCCCAAACAGGCACCAACATCTGAGCATTCATCGCTGCAGCCCGGGGGGAGAGAAGAGGAGCCGGCTAGCCCAGAGTCACAGTGAGGCTTTCCCGGGTCTGGGCAGCCTGATAGTGAAAGAAGGGGAGATGGAGCCAGCAGGAGCCACCGCTCCCTCCCTCACAGCACTTCATTCCTGAGGGCAACAGCCCTGGCTAGGATCTCTACACGGGGAAGCCAAAAAGGGTTTCCCCCGAATTCTGTGCTGTAGCAGCCCCCATCAGAGGAGCGGAGTTGCTACTTGAGGTACCCGTAGAGAGTAAAGTAGTTGTTGAGAATAGGAGCACGGAAACTCCTACGCTGAGGGAGAATGTTTTGGCAATTACAGCGTGCACTCTAAAGAAAGTGCCAGTGCGCTGAAACCCTTGTGAAGGAGGTGTCCGTGGGGATTCTTTGCCTGCTGCATATCACACCCTGATATATGTTGTTTTATTCTTTAGGTTGGCCAGGATAACAAGCATGATCTCAATGGTGGAATGATATGCACCATAGTGCTCCTTTTGTAATATTCCAGTAAACTTTGTGCACTTTGCATCTAAATACTGCATGTTGGGCACTGATGGGATGATATCTGCAGAGTGAGGGTAATGTGGTAGGATGTTTGTGATATAGGAATGTTTCATTCTATGAGCATTTATTTTGGGTGATAAAGATGATCTGACAACTGCTTGTTTTGCAGAATACTAGTAACCTATGTGATGATCTGACAACTGCTTGTTTAGCAGAATACTACTGATTCCTGTTATCTTTGGTCTAATGATGTTTTGTGTAATGTGTAATTGTGTATTTTTATATAATTTGTTGTGGAGTTTTCTTTGTGGTGTATTTATTGTGTCACTAGAGTTGTGTGTGTTGTGCAAAAGCTTTACACATTGCCTCTGGGATAAACCTGACTGCTCGTCCAAGCTACCAAGGGGGTGAGCAGGGGTTATCTTGGGTGTGTAGCTCTCTTGACCTCACTAGACTGGTGGTCCCTGCCTGCCTGGGGTGCCTACCCTAGCCAACCATGAACCCCATTTCTAACAGAAACCAATGACCTCACAGTTTTACTTTCTTGAACAAGGAGGAACCAGCGCACTCTGGTTATCAAAGGACCCCTAAATCATTTTGCACCAGATAAAGGTCAGAATATTACAGTCAACCGAGCCTGTGTAAAGTCTGCATGACTTCCTAGTAGGTGCTCTCCGCACAGACAGGGCAAAATGTCACAACTGGAAATTAGACGCTAAACAACCAAGTTTATTATTTTACAGTTGAGGCAATCCAGGAGAGAACTGTTCAAAACATCTCAAAATGCAAAATTCCGACTCTTCACTAGCAGGTGGTGGCATCCATCAAGTCAGGGGAAAGCGTTTTGGAATCCTCAGTACTGCATACATGTGTGCACTTTTCCACAAATGCCACTGACAACTAGACTCATCAAGAAGATGACACATTAGTCCTGGATGATGCACCTAATAGCATCATCTTAGGCCTGACAGCATTGGTTCATGGATCTGTTGTGTCTATCCATTGACACCCCAATAACTTTAATCAAGCCTATTGCCTAGCTCCTCGAAACTTAGAATGTGCTAAGCTAAATATTCCAAAATCATCTGTTGCATTCCTGAGAGGATGCAGAGCACAGTTCACCTCTGACCTGGGAGTGGTTTCTGTATGGGTGCAGGCTCTCTATCTGTCCCTATATTCGGTGGATCTTCTGGAACTTATTCCATAGCTCTTACGTCTTGCCTGGTAGTGACTTCAGTGCTTATCACTCTGGGGACCCTTGACAGCCATGGCTGGATACTGCACGCAGCCCAACACACAACCTTTTTATTAGATGATTAATAACAAGTTCAGACAAGGTTTCTCACACCTACACTCTGGTGGCTCAATCTGGTCTGGTGTGAGATCTGAATACAATACTTGGGATCTTTGATGATAACCATATTTTAATAAGTTCATAAAGCACTCATTCAGCATGTTTGTGGAAGGTAGCATTGCTCTTTCATAAATCACCCTCAAGGAGACGTGAAAATGCAGCATTTTATGATATAGGAACCCTATTTGAGGTTATGCAAGGACATAGTCATATTGTCAACAAACCCTCATTTCATTCCGAAAGTGCCAACATCTACTCTTTGGTTAGGAAATCATACCTCAAGTGTGATTTGCAAAAAGGTTTTGTGAATGTGATTAGCTGTTTGCTTCATTTGCTGCAGCATTCAATGAGCATGCATTGTCCAAGCCAGGCTTGGCAGCAGTTACTTCTATGTCACGAGAAAGCTGGAAGCTCTCTGAAAGGAAAGGTGAGAGCTCGTTACACCTAAGCTACAGTACAAAATATGCTCTTTTTGCAGGTGTATCCCAGGTGAACATTTGCAATAAAGCTACCTAGCCAACAATGCACACCTTCCCAAGCACTAGTACCCTACTGTGTAAACGGAGATGGGAAGGCAGTGCTACGGAAGGTCACACCTTCTATTGTTATAATTAATTAACTACTTTTTAGTCATAGTTCAAAACCAATGAAGCTATGAAAGATCTAGTGATGTATAAAAATGAAGACTTATTCTGTCACAACGGCGATGGATAGCCCGTCTGCCAAAATCTAAATCCTATTGAATAAAATGGGATTTAGATTTCAGGAGTCAGGATATACATCACCATTGTGATTGAGTAACCCATCCGCCAATATCTAAATCAGGCCCTTAGTTACTTTTCTGTGACTATTCCATCTTCCGTATCTGTGATGGATTCACTTGCAACCCTCCCACCTAATCTAATAAATTAGGCTCTTCGTGTTAATTCTTCCTTTGCTAATAATTGCAAACCTATAGAAGCCTCTGTGGAGGTTGAAGGTGGGAGGGGGGCAGGGGAGTTTAAAGTCTCACCACCTCATTTGCAGGGTTTGGGTCACACAAAGATGTGCATCAGCCACTGTATACATTGTTAAAATAATTGTTTACTGTAACTGATACTTAACATGACTTCTCAGGATTCCCAGTCTGAAGAAGGATAATTCAAGCATGTGAATCCATGAAAGATCCAGTGCTGAAGAATGCCATGTTACTTATCTGTATCATGTTTTACACTGCCGTAAAATAGGCGGGTGAGGAGAAGCAAAAGAAAGTGAGACTAGGCGAGAAAACTGGAATGAAGAGAACAGGGTAAATGGAATAGGGAAGGTGCTTTGTGGTAGAAGAGTGCTCCCCAAAGTCACAGTGGGGAGAGAAAGAATAAATTTACAGTAGTCATTCTAAGGCATCTGGCTGGCAGGTGGGAAGGCAGGAAGCAGGGGTGTTTTTGTGAAACTGGGAGGAGGGTGATACAGGATGCGAATGATGGTAGAGGTATGGGGAAAAAAGAGGTAGTGATACCCATGAGCGGAATTAAGGCATGGAAGAGGTTAAACTCATGGTTGGCTGTTGGAAGTACTAGGACCAACCAGAGAGAGACCAGGAACCAAGAGACTGCTCTTCTTCCGCAATGTCTACAGTTAGACATCCTGTGAAGCCTCCCTCAAAGGGATCCTTTTACCTATGCGTGCACAGTTGACAGGGAGTAGGAGACCAGGTGTACTTGGAAGTGTTTCTCATCGCTTGGCACTCAGGCTTCTGGGAGGATTCGGATACCCAAGTTAGAACAGGAGCTCCCTACACACTGCTAAAAGCTTACTTTTAGGACTTGCCTAACCTAGGCTAGAATTTTACTTCTTTAAACTTAACCATAGGTGGCCTAGTGGCTGCTCCATTCAGGCCCTTTCCCAGACAGAATATTGAGTTTGAGATGAATTAGTGGGAGACACGTGGAAGGCATTTAATTTCAGGTGAAATGGGAAACCGACAGATATGTAGAACTGGTGCCATAGCGAGAACAGCCTGTTCTCAGGAATAAACGATGGGGTTTGAGATTTTGGTTTGCTCCTGGAATGTGGTGGACAGGAATCAAGAAGTGTATTTCTGCAAAGTTCTAGTGAACCAGCCTATGGCAGCTGGATTTTTTAGAAAGATAGCCAGAATAGACGTCAATAGATGGGACTGCTTGAGCATCTTCACTAGCAGTGCTATTTAGGACATAAAGTTTATTCGCAGTTGTGCCGGACAACTTTCTGCATTGTTTTGCCTTTATGCAGGTTCATTCACTGTCCCTTCAATCCTCACCTTCATGGTTTCTCCCTAATGGATTCCCTCTGTGTACTGGCCACTTGGCCTGTTCTCCGACCATGTCTCTACAAACTGTTTTGTCTTTGTCTTTGCCACGTTCTTTAACTTTGCTTTCACAATGGTTATCTTCAGCAGTGTTAATTTGCTTCACCAGCTGCCATCTTAAGTCTATGGCCTATGTTCCCAGCTGCCCACCATCATGAATTCAGTAAGCAAACACCATTGTTATCTCAGACAAGCCACTTATGTGGATAAGCCTGTTAAGTGGGCCAATAGCTATTTGTGCTTCATCTGTATCAGATTGTGCATTACCTATTTGAGAATACCAGACTGGGATATTCCCTTTCTGAAAGACCTGAATTCAGGGTGTACCTTCTGTGAAGAAGCAAGAAAAAAAGTCCTCTCTGTCTCTTTCCTGTCTCATTTCCATGTCCCCCTTTCCTCCAGTATTTTGTTCTGCTTATAGGATTTGCCTATGTACTAGCAGAAAAAGTTCTAGGGAATAGGGTGGATTTCTGAAAGACTCTACTGGGCACCAAATCTGAAAACATTACTGTCACTTTTATTCAACATGACTAACAAAGACTCCCGGTCTCAAAGGGAACAATTCAAGCATGTGAATCTATGAAAGATATAAAATCTCCACAAATGTAGTACCTAGTAAGTACATTTTTCTTACCTCTGCATTTAAGACCTTTCATCACACACTCAGTATTCCATCAGTGCTGATACCGGATTGGTTAATTGAGTTCCATCACTAACCAAGCAGCGTAAGTGTAAGTGCCCCTGTACTGCTGTATACAGATGTTTAAATGTTTATTGCAGATTATAATGGCATTCGGGTTCACACTAAGGAATCCTTGTGGCCCAAATCCGGATCCGCTGTACAGGTGAAGACCTGGGCTCCAATGGGGTATTCATTCAACAGACGGCACAGCGACCCACAATTTTAGCCTTTCTGGGACCACGGTGTCTGATGCATTTCTTTCCTCATTCTCTTAGAAACTGCTGTTTCCGAGGAGGTATCGCTATCCCTTCCTCCTGGTGTCATCTCAGGGTCCGAAAAAGCACACGTCTACTTCTCTGGTAAGAAGGTCTGTTGACACAGATAGTAGGTGGGTACTACTACTTGTCCCTAACTCCCTCAGTGATAGGACAGCGATTGAACACAGAAAGCAAACCCCCTCTTGTTCATAGTCCATGGACTGAGTCATACGCCTACAGTGAGAGGCAGTCTGTGAAGTGGGCTTCATCCATTTGTCTTGTTACATTGTAGATCGCATTTTATTCCATCCAGGTCCTGCACACTTAGAAGAGCAAAGGATCAGCCCACTTTACCCATTGGCCCCCTTCATTTTGAGAGACTGCACAAAGCTTGTGCTCATTGTTCGTATCTGCCTAAAAACAGTTAATTTATCTTCAGTGACAAATCTGGTTCAAGTGCGCTTTATTATGTTTTTATAATAACTTTAAATGCCAGATACTTTTTTGCCTGTGCTTTTGACGTCCAGTTAGATGGTACTTTTTTTTTTCTCCTTTTTAAAGCTGCTGTAATAAAGTATTTAAATGATATTGCAAGATGCATGGCACGTCTTAAAGGCTTGTTATTTAAAAAAAAAAAACAGCCACTATTAAAGTGGACACCGCAGTGAATGTTTTCTAATTTAAATACAGTTGCAAACATATGGCAACCCCATTCAGGTTGCTGTATGTTTAGTTTTCATTGTATTTTGTGGCATATGTCTGCATTAAAAAATGCCATTCTTACCAAAAATGGGCGGACCTATTGGCTTTGCCAATGCTTGTTTCACATTGTTTCCAATGCGCTTCCGCATCCCCAGGTGATCCAATGGCGTCGGCACTGCAGAACCTCGACAATCTTATTCACACACCGTCTAGGTGCGGGGAGCGGAACATGCTGACCTTTGCCTCACTTGTCTACACCCTCCAGTACCTGGAAAACACAGGACAACTGACAGACGACATCTGGATGAGGACATATACTTACCTGCAGACAGGTGAGCCCTGGCCTGAGGCATTCCTACATCATGGCCACTGGCTGACTTCTCTTCTTCACCAGGGACTCAGGGGCTGGTGGCCAGGATGGGTATTGGTGCTTGGAGTACTGTCCAGTAACATCAGTAAAGCACAGGGGATATTTAATGGAGTTTTTTAAACGCTAACATCACAAAAACCTTTGAAGGGCCACTTTATTGTCCTTTTCTATCTAACATCTTAAAGGTTTTATGGGATGCTGCAGCACCTCCTGCCCCCCTAGTTCCAGTGCCACCGAGGGGGAGCGGAAGTATTCGTTAGTGCACGAGAGAGAGAGAGACTCCAGCTCTAGCTATACTTTGACTAGTTAGCAGCAGGGTCGGACTGTCCTACTGGGCACTCAGGCAGGGCCCGATGGGCTAGTGTGATAGATCAGTGTGTGGGCTGTTATTTTAGCAGTTTGTTGGCCTATTTTATTGCCAGGTGGTCTGGTATTTACTGTTGATTTCACTGATGATACCACAATCATTGAATGCAGCACACAAAAGCATGCACATTTGCACAATACCCACAGAGCATGATTTCACAAATTTAAAATTAGCCTGATTTGAAAAGGTGGGCCTCTTTTTAGGGTCGAACGCGCAAGCACTCTGGCCTGTTGTAATCTCTCTGTGGGCTTTTAACCATGGCCACTTTTGCATTACTACCTGCTTCATCCAGGCTCAGTGCACAGGTGGTCAAGGCGCTGAAAATGTGTTATTAATGCATTTTAATACAGTGATGCAGATCACCACATTAAAATGCATTATTCTAACACCGGATGCGTGGTACTTGGCAGGGCTGCTGGGAGTTCTCGACATATTCATCCAAATCTACTTTAGCAGTGTGATTCATGACCCATAGGGACTGGAAGTAGGATTGCGGGGGTTCAGCGCCCCCAGAATAACCAAGCTGGAGTTCAGAAGATGACAAAGCAATAAATACACCTTTGCATTAAAAAAAAGTCACGAGATGTCCGGCTAGTCTTTGCACAATTTGCTGCATAATCTTTTAACATGGGGATTGGTGTTTACTTTCTTTGACTACAAGGTAAGAGGAGTTTGTGAGATGAACAATCTTTCTGAGGTTTGTGGAGTGAGAAAGGAAAGGCTGCATGATGTCATTTTTTTCTAACTCACAACAAAACATAATTACCAGTAAATTAACTGAACAAATATTTCAGAATAAACAAGCAATTAGGAAAGCACAAATGAAGCACATCTTTTTACATTGTGAAGTTTGGTGGAAACAAAGGGCCTCATTTAGAACGTTTTTGCACAGGGCAGCACCGCAAGCCGTTTTGCTCCACTGCACCGGATCAAAACAAAAAGGGCAGAAATGTGCTGTATCTAAGTGCTGTATCTACAGGATACAGCACATTTCTGTCCTTGTCCCCTGCGCTGTCACACAAATTGCTGCATGTACCAATGCAGGCACTCTTGCAACATAGAGCAAGGGTGCCTGCTTTGCGGGAATTATTGTTTTTTGTGCAGGAAGGGATACCTTCCTGCACAAAAACCATCACAAGAGGTGTTTTCCTCTTTCTATGTGCGCTGCAAAATGCAACACTCATAGAAAGAGGAAATAACGCAGAGAAATAATTGTATTTCTCTCTGTTGGGCCACGTTTACCCCACCCCTGGGGTGGCGTAGGCTTTTGACACATTCCCAGGTTAACGAAACCTTGTAAACCTGGGAATGCATCAAAATCCATGGAAACACCCACTGCAACACCGATGGAACACCTCCCTGACGCAAAGTAAGGCAACTCGACTTGCGTGGAATTACTCCATATCTACAAGGCCATGAAAAGCCACACAAAGTGGCTTTGCGTGGCCTTGCAGATATAGCCCTGCAGCCTGCCCTGCCAGTGCATCACAAAAAGTGACGCACCAGCGGTGCAGGTCAATTGTAAATAAGGGCAAAAGATTTTAATTGGATCAAAACAAATTAAGGCACTTTACTTGGTGATGGTCAATTGATAAATATTTGCTGAAACTCAATTTCTTCACATTATTGTTTTGTGCTATATCGTTTTATAAGTAAACCTGTACTTCTTTGCATATTTCGTGGCCACTTCAATGAAAGTGCGCTGTCTGTAATTCATTTTGCACTACCACACCATGCATTGGTAGTAATTTTGTGACAGAGTGCCTCAGAATGCACCAAGAGGTACATACAATACCCTACTATTCTCTTATTGCATACATTTACTACACTTGTTCTTTGTGTGACACTTTGATTTTTCACAGTCACTATGACTACAGTGATGTAACATTGATAGAAGCAACCCCACTCTGAGAAGTGTTCTTGCACCCGTCACGCCTGCTTCCCATCAAATCACTTCCTGTAACTCTTCTGGGGGTCAGTCACGTTCTCTGACGTCACTTCCGTTCCACACACCTTCCTTACTTCTACCAAAAGGGATTGCTCTTGGAGCCTGCTTTTCTTACTTTCAGGTTTATGAATGTGAAACCCATTTCCTACAATTTGATGTTGTCCTATGAACCTTAAAGGGCCTTGTTTGTCTTGTCTCACATACCACCAAGGATGTGACAAAGAGACAGTTTCCCTTCTATTGGCTCCAGCATTCTAACTCCAACAAACATTTCTTTTGGCTAGGCCACAGGAATTATGCCTCAGTGGAGGACCAAATTATGTGCAGTGTTGACTAAATTGTGTGGAAAGAAAAAGCAAATTATGCAATGTAATGCAGCACATTTGTGATAGTATTATTTCATAATTCTGTTATTTTTACACGTTAATACTGACAAATGTTCACCGCATTAGTGCTAGTATAACACCCAAATACAGCAATAGGAAACTGAAAAGTGACCAGTCAACATTTGCTTAGGGCCTTCCACTGTGCAGCAAGCCAAGTCACAACATTGTTAGTAACTTTTGATCTGCTTGAGTTAGAAACAATTTTGTGTGTAAAATCTGTAGATTATGCAGCAGATAATGGATTATGTGGCATAAGAGGCAAATTCAAATGTATGTGAATAAGGCCAGGGCAGGAGAACTGCATCATTGAAGTAACCCTGCTTATGATCCCAAAAAGCTTCTACATTCTCATTCAGTAGGACCAAACCATAACATGAAACCTGATACAAGAATGCCTCCTAGGGGCCGAGAAGCAGGCAGCTGACCCTTGCTGTGCTACTCATATAATGTATGAATTTATTCATTGCCTTCTGCAGGATACCAGCAACAGCTGAACTACAAACACTCGGATGGCTCCCACAGTGCATGTGGGAAAGAGGATGTCTCTGGAAGCCCATGGTGAGCATGCACGGTCACATGGCAGTGGTCATGTTGTCTAAAGAAGGGAGTGTGGCTTTTACACTCTTTACAATAGTGACTTTGACAGCTTCTGCGCAAACCAGTCATCCACAACTAAATAAGAATAGAGATGCTGCTGACTTATTTTATGGACTCAAGAGACTTAGGACCAAATTTAGAACTCGGCGGGCGGGTTACTCTGTCACAACGGTGATGGTTATCCAGTCCCCCGAAATCAAAATCCCATGGAATATAATGGGATTTAGATTTCAGAGGACGGGATGTCCGTCACTGTTGTAACCCATCCTCTGATTTCTAAATTAGATCCTCAGAGCTCATTTTGATTGCATGTCTTTGCTGTTGCTATTTTCTAATTTCCTATTTTTTCCTCAGTCTCAATGTTTCCTTCTCTTGCTTTGATTTCCATTTATCTCATGCTGTCTCCTCCCTTTAAAACCCTGTTTCAGTCTGGCTCATTATTTTTATAGATCTTCTTTCCTTCCACTCGAGGCCTGTCTTTTGTCTTCTCAACCTGTCTTCATCTCTATTTGGTTTCCTCTCTGTCCTGTCTCTCTACTCTGTTGCTCATTTCTTATCCTGTCTCTTTCTCTTCCACAGTCTCTCTTATTAATCCTGCTTCCAGTGCCTCCAGTGACGCCCCCTTTGAGACTTGCAAGAGGAGGGAGACGGGAGTGTTAGACAGGTGGAGAGATAGAGAAGAGGAAGAGAGAAAGAGAAAGTGAGAGAGGACATAAGAGAGAGATTGTAAGAGAAAATAGAGAAAGAAAAAGTGGGGGGTTAGAGAAATAGAGGGGACAGAATGAGAGAGGCAGAGAGTTGGACAGGGAGGGGGGGCGGGAGAAAGATATAATGAAGAGGGAGAGAGATGCAGTCAGTTGGAGAGAGGGTAACATCAAAATCATATGGCTGTGAGAACAATAGGCCAGATTTACGAGAAACTGGTGCTGTGCCAAATTTAGCAGTGCTGCACCAGTTTTGAAATGCAGGGATGCACCACATTTACAAGGATACGCCGCACCCCTGTGTTTACCCCTGTGTCGCACTAAATTAAGCTGCCTGCGCCAACACAGGCATCCTTGCACCAGAGTGCAAGGGTGTCTGCTTTGAGGGGTGTGGTTGTTTATGTGCAGGAAGGTGTTCCTTCCTGCACATAAACACTCATTAATGGCATTTTGCTTCTCCGTGTGCTGCAGATTGCAACACACATAGAAAAAGCTAAAGACCGAGGAGGAATAAAAGTATTCCTCTTTGTTGCACCATGCTACCGCCTCCCCTGGGGTGGCGTTAGATTTTGGCGCTGCCTCAGGTAAAAAAAAATCTTGTAAATCTGGGACAGCGTCAAAAGCAATGGGTGTTGTGATGGAACGCCCACAGCAACACCCATTGCATGCTCCTCTGACGCAGAAAACTACATCAGAGGGGCCCATATTTACAAAGAGACAAAAACCATAAAAAGTGGCGTTACACCTCCTTGTAAATATGGAGAAGTGGTAAGGCCCACCGGAGCGTCGCAAAAAGTGAAGCTCCGGTGGTGCTAGGGTCCTGTAAATCTGGCCCAGTGTCTCTGCAGATATAGATCTGTAATATTAAAACCATATAAATGCATACAGATTAGGATCCCTGCCCTCTCCATCTCTGCCTCTCTTCTGTCTTAGTCTCCCCACCTCTTTCCCTTTCACTTTGTTTATCTTTGTCATCTCTCTTTCCCCATGATCACCTCCCTCTCCATCTCTTTCTCTTCCACCTGTCCTCTTTTTGCCTGTTTCCCACCACATCTTCTGTATCCCTCTCTGTGCTTTTTGGTCCTTTCCCTCACATCACCTACCTCACCCTCACTGATTCACGCTATGTTGTTCCATTCTTCCTCCACCCATTCTGTGTCCCTATTCTTGCTCATTATCTACTATACCAGTTCTCCTTTGGATACTTCTTCCCCTTTCTCTCCCTGGCACACTTTCTCTCTCTATCTAGCTGTCTCCATTTGTGTCTCTCCTCACAATTAGACTTTCAGTTCTGCCATATCTGTCCTTTTTGCTCTCTTTCCTCACTCTTTGTATCTTCCCATGCACTTTTCCCCTTCACTGACTCACATTTTTTTCACTACTCTTCCTGTATCCCACCTCATGTCATCTACTCTTCCTTTATTCTCTTCTTTTCTCCTTTTACTGACTGTTTTGTAGCCTATCTTTCTTTGTCTCTCCTACTCCCTTGGCTCCCTCTCCTATTTCCCTCTTTAATCATGTTTTTCACTCCATCTCCCTCTTTTCTTGTCCCCAGGTGGACTGCATTTGTGGCCAAGTCATTGTTTCATGCAGAAGAATTCATCTCCATTGATGAAGAAGTAGTTGACACCGCAGTCGCATGGCTGCAGCATCGTCAATCCAAAGATGGCTGCTTTATGAATGTGGGGGGTCTTTACCACACCACCATGAAGGTACAGTATTCCCTAGTGGCTGCTACTTTCAGCAGCCGCACTTAGAAGGTCAGATGTCATCACACATTCTCCTTGCAAGGTTTGCTACCTTTAAATTGTTGCATTTTCCATAGACTTACACTTGCACCACATTTTTTACAATGTTTGTCATTTAGATAGACTTATATTTACATTCACATTTTTTACAATGTATGTCATTTTCATAGACTTCCATTTACATCACATTCTTTACAGTTTTTGTCATTTACATAGACTTCCATTGACATCATATTTTTTTACAATATGTAGTAATTTCATGTTTATTTTCCACTGCATGCCTTCGTCATCAGTATTTTTTAAAGCTGTGTTTGCATTCTATTTAAAAAAGGAATGCCCAATATTTGATTATTGTGTATTAAATGTTATTACTTAATTGTTTAAGAGTATTGTTTATTTTAGAATAGGATTCGAAAAGTGTTATTGGATCAAAGGCTGGGAAGTATTTCTATTGCCAAATTTTAGTTAAATTTAGTCAATGTATTTAATATTTATTAGATGATCGTTCTATATTAGAACGGGTAATTCATGTCATATTTATTTGAATGTTGTGCACTTTAAGAACAGGTAATTTAATTGATATATAGAGGAAAGGGTGGGTGGTAATGTAATCAGAAAGCAATAACTATAATAAAATTAAAATAACCTTTACATTTTAGGTAACATTAGTTTAATTTATTTCAATTTTTTAAACAAATGACTTTCTGTTCATGAACCAGTTGATAAAGCAATATAGGCGCAAAGGGTGGGTATTCATTTAAATGCAAAATATTCATTATATTGTATTTCATAAATATAATTTTTTTAATAACTTCCTTTAGTTTGAATAACGTTAATTTCGTTTAAAAAAATTTTTGGGGAACAATTAGTAATAGCGATAAAGGACAATGAGTCGGTACTAAATCAATTAATAAAACATTCATAAAATTTTCATTATACAACAGCATTCTAAAATAACCTTTTTGTAAAAAAAGAGGACATAGTTCAGTTTTGGATCAAGCTAAAATACATACCATTCGATAATAACGAATTAAAGATTAACATTGCATGAACAATAAAAAAAATAGATGAGGGTGTTTCTTTACATCTGGGTAATGCACTGTTTATTTAGTGCAAACACTGCCACAGAATGTACAAACAGAATGTTTTCAACAATGCATGTTAAGTGTGATGTAAATGTTTGCTATGTAAATGTAATTTACATAGAGGAGCATTACAATGCGGGGTGAAGTCATCATTGCGAGTGGTGCATTGTCCTGTACTTCTAAGTGAGTGTTTGCATTGAGATGTCTGATGTGCTCCTTTCAAGCCTTCCTTCTGGACACTTCTGGCCTGTTTATCCTATTGCAACCTCCCTTCGAAAGGCACGGCCGACTGACCAAAAGGAGCCACTACAGCTCTATGTAGGCAGTCACAGAGGCTGCGTAGTTATGTTTAGGTCAGAATTTCAATTGAAAATGCATATTGAGATGTCTTCAGTAACGTCATCAATTATGTAGAGTAACATGCCCTGACGGATGTAATAGGTGAGGTCATAAGAAGTACATTACGAGATGCAAGTTATGGTTAGTTCCTCAAACTAAACCATTACTGCACTTTGTGTACTACCTGTCGTTTTACAGTGAATTTCAGGGGTGCTGCTCACACATAAGTTATGTTTTTAGAAGCAAAGCTAACCACAACTTCACTTTAACATTTGTTTTATTCATTACATATGTATATACAATGGTAGGGTAAGTACCATGGGATGCCAATAAGACTCTTCAGTTCACTTTTCTGCTTGAGGTGTGCATGGGCCATCCATCGACAGCAGTATTATTCCACTCTATGACATATTCACAGCAGCACATCTACCTTCTGATATATTGTTCCTACTGTGCGCTATGTATAGTAGCACATGCACTTTCTGCAATATTATTTCACTATGCACCTAACAACAGGAGCACATCAGTTGTCTATTGCGGTATTCCACTTGTGCACTATAAGTTCGTCTACCAGCTCCAATTTTAGTCCACTCTGTAGCCAACCTACATGAGCACATCCAAATTCTGCTGTGTTAATCAATGTGTTTACTATGTGCACCATTACATCCACCTTTTGCAGTGGTATTCCATTCCATAACAAATCCACAGCAGCACATCTACCTTCTGCTTTTTTGTTCCATCTGAACACTGTGTATAGCAGCTTAGCCACCTTCGGCAGTGTTGTTCCACTCCACTACCAATCCATTGTGGCACATCAATCTTCTGCTATACTATAGGTAAAGCAGCACATCCACCTTCTGCAGTATACTTTACCCTATGACCACAATCCACAGAATGCATTTGCCTTCATCTATATCAGTCCATCTATGCACCATGCGTAGTGGTGTTCCATGCTGTAAACAACATTTGGCAGCACATCTACATTTTGCAATGTTATTTCTCCTATCCACTACTTATTTACACCTTCTGCTTTGTTATTCCACTCATTCGCCAATTCCTAACAGCTTATCTACATTCTGCAATGGTATTCCACCTGTAAACAATGTATAGAGCCACATTCACCTTCTACAGTGTTATTCCACTTAAAAGTCAATCCCCAGCAGCAAATCTGTTGCCTGCGAGGTTGTTTGATTTGTACACTACGTACTGCAGCACACCCACTTTCTGCAGTGTTATTCCACTCTAAGACAAATCTACAGCAGCACATCTACATTCTCTATGTTATTCCATCTGTGCACTATGCATAGCAGAGCCACCTTGTGAAATATTATTCCATTATGTAACTAACCACAGGAGCAGATCAGCTGTCTGTTATGTTATGGAAGATGTAAATGGTGTATAATAACACAGCCACCTTCTTCAGTGTTTTTCCAATCTCTAAGTAACCCACAGCAGCACATCTAACTTCACCTTTGTTATTCCATCTGTACACTATGTACATTCACCTTCTGCAATGGTTTTCCAATTTGTAAGTAACCCACAGCAGCACATCTACCTTCACCTATGTTATTCCATCTGTACACTATGTACATCCACCTTCTGCAGTGGCATTCCACTCTATGACCAATGCACAGCAGCACATGCATGTTCTGTAGTGGTATTCCATGCTATGACTAATACACAACAACACATACACCTTCTGCAGTGGAATTCCAGTCCATGTCCAAGCCACAGCAGCACAAACACCTTCAGCAGTGGTATTCCACTCTATGACCAATGTACAGCAGTACATACACCTTCTGGAGTGGTATCCCAATCCATGACCAATCCACAGCAGCACATATACTGTCTGCAGTGGTATTCCACTCTAAGACCAATCCACAGCAGCACATACACCTCCTGGAGTGATATTCCACTCTATGACCAACCTAAAGCACCTCATATATCTTCTGCAGTGATATTCCACTCTATGAACAATCCACAGGAGCACACACACCTTCTGCAGTGGTATTTCTCTCCAGGTGCAATACACAGCAGCACATATACCATCTGCAGAGGTATTCCGCTCTATGACCAATCCACAGCCGCACATACACTTTTTTGCCGTGGTATTCCACTCTATGACCAATATAAAGTAACACATATACCTTCTGTGGTAGTATTACATCTTCTCCCACATCCGAGGTGATTACACTTGAATGAAGCTGGTACTGACCCACCCTTCTTCCCTCTCTCTGTTTCACAGGGTGGTGCTGAATATGATGTCTCCCTCTCAGCCTACATCACCTCTGCTCTCCTAGAAATAGGATGGCCACTGCAGGTGAGTATGTTGAGCTGCTGCACATAAAAGTGCATATCTTATGTCTTTCTTCTGTGCATTACCTCTCTTCCCCATTCTACTCGTTCTTCCCTTTAATTATGTCTCTCTCTTCCCTTTCTTGGACTTCTCTCCTCTGCAAACTGCACTTCTGTGCCTCCCTGTTTGTATTCTCTCACATACTCTCCCCATTACACGTCTGTTGCTTTCCTGATTTAGTTGCCTGTTTTTCCATCACTTCCTTTCTTCTCTTATTACCTCTGTTTGCTTTGCTTCCCCCCTCTTTTCAGCCTCTTCTCACTGTCTTCTTCCTACTTCTCCCTTTCATTCCTTTCACTTCCTTATTATTTTTGTCACTCCCTTCCACCATCCTTCCTGTAGCCTCTGATCTTGCCATGATTTCTCTCTTTTTCTCTTCTCCTCACCCTTGCTGCCTCCATTTCTCTATCCATCTCTGGCTTACTTGGCCCTTAATTTCCCCTTCATACCACTCCCTTTAGTTCTTTCTTCATCCTTGCCTCACCCTCTCTTTACTTTGCTTTCTTTATCCCCTGATCCTTTCCTTTCTTCATTATCCTATGATGTCTGTTCCCTGTTAATTATTTTCCTTGCTTGCACCTTGACTCATTCACTCACTCACTCACTCACTCGCTCAGTCACTCACTCCTTTTCTTTCAGTGTTGCTTCCTTCTTCTGCTTCTTTCTTCCCCCTTCCCTCCTTCCTTCTCCCCCTCCTCCCATCGATGGCACCATAGTTCCCACTCGCTCTCCCTCTTACAGGACCCAGTGATGGAGGAAGCACTGCAGTGCCTGAGGAAACACAACCCAGCCCATGCTAGCACCTACACCATGGCGCTTCTCTTCTACACCTTCACCCTAGCTGGTGACTGGAGAACCCGGTACAACCTGGCTGAAGAACTAGAGGAACGGGCCATTAAATCCGGTACTGGACTCTTCAATTTTACCTTTGCAAGCCCTCACCTTCCCTAAAGCATTCTGCTCTGCACACAACCCATTCTCTCTTTCCTGTTTTGAGAAAAGCCTGGGGAATAAGTGTTTCTACTCTAGTGCAAAAGTTCCCTCAAGGGCCACATCCAGGCGGTTGTGATTGGCCCAAGCACTGCTGTGTCGCTCACACATGCTAGAGCCCCAGTAAAGAAAGGAACTGTCAAACAACAAATAATCTTATGGCCACCCCTCAATTTCCCTGACTCATTTAGAGCTTAAATCACTGCATAGTTTCCCATGGCGGAACCTCAATTGGCTCTGCTGCAGAAAACACTTTAATTCAGTGCCAGCTGTCTCAGGTCCACCGGCTGAAAGATGTTGAAAGGCCATATCACGCAGTGCAACAAGTTACCTTGCTGCGGTGCGTGACATGGAAAGGTCAGGTATGAGCCGTATGAAAAGAATACAGTAGAGTCCCGTCTTTCCCTGCACTGGCCCCATTTTGGCTGCCTAGAGCCAATGCAGGCACCCATGCACGTGTGTGCATGGGTGCCTGCATTGCAAAGAGAAATATTTTGTGCTGCACTTTGCAACACACATAGAAAGTGAAAAAAGCGAGGAGAAATAGACATTTCTTCTCATTATGCCTCACTTGTGAAGGTGTAGCATTTTAGAGCATTCCCAGGACTACCACTTATTGTAAATCTGAGAATGTGTCAAAAACTATGGCTATTGCCTGAGATCACCCACGCAACACCCATTGAATGCCTTCCGTGGGCAGAGTAACGCAATGCAGCGATTTGCACTGCGCTGCTTTACTCCAGATTTATGAAGCCACCCAGGACTGTGCAAGGTGTCCATGTGTGGCTTTATAAATCACATTTTGGGCTTTCTTCACGCATGCGCCACGCATGCTGCAAGAACGATGCGACTCCAATTATAAATATGACCCCTTGTTTTTTGCTGTCCAGGAGCATGGTGTTCCCATGCAGGAAGAAAGCAACAGTGCCCACCCATTTGCTGAAGCAGTGTCAGGGCATCAGGGGTCAGGAGGACCTCATTTTTTATTTTTCAGAAAGAAAGCCCCACTCTGGGATTTGTGTTTGAAAAACAAAAGAAATGCTAAGAGATATTAGGTGCCAGTTGGCATTGCACAGTTTTGTCAAACATGCTCTCGTCATCTCTACACAATCACCTTCATTAAAACATCCCTGCAAAGATTCCTACATGACACAGGTCAGACATAGCGGGGCCTAGCGGTATCAGTACCTCTCTCGCTGCCTTGCAGCACATGTAGACAGAGGAAATAAACTAGGAGAAATAAAGATAATTTTTCTTGTTACGCCTGCCCTAGGAAGGCCTAGTAGTTTTACGCATTCCCAGGTCTACCACTTATAGCAAATTTGTGAGTGGGCCAAAATTCATGGGTGGAATGCATAGGAACACACATGCAACACCCATAGAACACTTCCCTGGGGCAGAATAACACAACCTGTGCTGCCTTCTGTTACTCCGTTATGGCCGTGACAATAACACAACCTTTGCTGCCTTCTGTTACTCTGTTATGGCCTTGACTTTAGTGTTGTGGTGCCCTTGCGTAAACTTGCATGAAAAAAGGACAATGCAACACAAAAAATCTGGCCCTTAGTTTTGCTGAGTTTTGTGCTGAATCTGTGTAACAGTCTTCCAAAATCAAATTTCATCTTGCTCTTATAGACACACCATTGGTCAAGGCTGAAGAGCTAAAGGCAAACAGTCTTATTGCCAGTGGGATCCTTAACAATAGATTCTGCCACCAAATAAGTAGGGCCGGCTGAGCTTGCCACAAATGTGTCACTTGGCACAAAATCATTCAGGATTGACTCAATATCTGTTAAGGGTCACAAGCAGTTTGTGGAAATAGGAAAATTGATATTTATCAGGACTTTCCACTCCCTAAAAATTATATCCTTGTCATGAGGATGATTAGGCACCCTTAGGTGAGTAGAACGCTCCCACTGCTCCCACTACTTCCAGTTACATGGATGTGACTGGAGCTTCTTCTTCGTGAAACTCTGTGTAGTCCTTAATACTGGAAGGAACAACTGGAATCATGTCCTTCTTGAGATATTTTTCTTTTTGATCCTCTGACACATTGCTAGATTCTTCTACTTCTGAACCAGTTAAGTCTGATCACAGACCACAGAAGAAATGTTTTGGCCTTCAAAGCAGCAGTTTGACTCTTCATCTTTTCCTCATCCTCCATCTTCTGCATCTTTATTGGTGGAGGGCTACAAGACAATGAAGAGGATTTAAAGGTGTGCTCATCCTGTTTACAATTACATCAGGAAGTCGTTCTGATGCTGAAAATCAATTCTTTGTGTACATTGAATAGAAGCCCCACAAATCAGCCCCTACCTGACAACAGTACACTCTCAGTATATTGTGTACTGAATATCTAGTTACATGAATATTCTGAAAAAAATGTTGAAGTATATATGGGTACGTACAGATTTTCTACACCTAATGCCACTTATATTTACCTTTATGATTTACATCTTCAGGGTGTGTTTATGTGGTTTAAGAATAGTAAATCCGTTCTTACCTTCTTGCACCTGCCTCCTAAGTATTTTAGTTACGATATTCTTGTAACTTGACATTCAATACAAAATATTCCAGCCTATAAATCAACTTAACAAAGGTATTTGTAAAGCAAGCACTCAACCCAATGGAATGGTGCATTATCACCAATTTTTATTGTGAAATAACTCAGTGGTGCTAATTTTATCAACCTCAGGATGATAGAAGGCTGAGTGGACCCGGAGAAACTGAAAACCAAATTTGTCCACTGATCCCTCTGACCCAGAAATATCTGAGCTATTCCTTTCATGGGGGTTTCTCCTTCCTATCTCTATCAGGTAGTACCACATAGTTGTAGTGTGGTAAAGTGAGGCCTACTTATCATTGCGACTTTCTCGCCACTGAGCACTTTAGACCAGATTGTACATCTCACACCTGTTACCGCAATAGAGAAGTCACACCTCTTTTAGGTAAGTACATGTTTCTTTTGTGAACCTGTAATCTGTGCTGGCTACCTCATCAGGGTACCCAGTGGATCTAAGAGTTTCTTTGCCTTGAAACACTCTCTTCAACCATTGCAGGTCCTACTCACAGCATTAGAGCATCTAGATTTCTTAGATACATTTCTGCAGAAATATAATCAACACATATACAAGCAATATACATGGAGAGGACAATCAAAATAAAACACACCATTTCCAAGATCTAAGCTAGAAAGTGCAACAACAAGTGCAGTGGGCCCTACCCTCTCAAGACAAATGTTTTTTTTCTTATCTGTCAAGCATGGCACATAGGAATGGTGGTGCAGAACTGGATGTTATCTTTAGCCTGATATTTGCACAAAGCAAGGGTATCTTTACTTCTCCTAGTCCAAACGATGTAACCACATCTTCCACAAAGAAAGCATTCCATGACACAGAAAAAGAAATTGCATCTCATCGCAAACACTCTAATGACATGTCGCAAAATAAGCTCCTGCAGGGAACCCAATGTCATCTCACTGTTAAATTTGGAAGGAAAAGGATGCCCATGTGACATCTCAGACACATATGCTGTACAGAAAGTAGTAAACCTTTGAGAGGTATACGTTTCACAACTCCAGTGAGATGCTGGACAGATATATGCAGGGCTGTTAAGGGCAGGGTCTTCATCCAAGAGTAGGGAGCCTCTCAGATGTAAGGTCTTTATTTCATGTTGATCCTTATGCTACAGCAACAAAATGTAGGTCCTGTCAAGGCTCCTTCCTTCCTCCAAACGTAAGTCTCCCATCTTTCACTGCAGACCACACACCAACATTCTATTATGGCATTCACTGTCAGCATTCCAGCATTCCAGACATCAGCTCAGTCACACAGGGAATGAGGACACACACAGGATTTAATACTTGTAACATTTGGTATAATAAGTAGTAACTTCCGATGCCTTTATATAAGCCCATCTTTCATTTCCTTATCAACAGTGACTTAGTCATAACGTCTCTATTGACCTGTAATAAAGAAATTATGTAGCTGCTCAAATGTAATAAATTATTCCAGTTGAGTTGTGATGTCATCCTGCCATCCAGCCTCCTGTAACAGCCAGCAGACGGGATGAAAGGCAGATCCCAGAGCATAACTACAGCAGGTATTTAATCTAGAAAATGAGACCTGGATTTCCTTCTTCTGTGTTTTTTAAATGAACACTTATCAACAGAAATGAGATATTTAAGGCAGCACACTAACTTTTTGCATGCTAAGGTCAAGCCAGAAAACATAGTATCACTGGACATGTTTTCCACACACTGCGATCGAGAGCCTTTCTTTAATATGCCTTACATTAACTGATTCTATTATATTACAAGTATTCGTTTCTGTTAGAAATGGGGTCTTTGGCTGGCAGTCAGGTTGCCCTCTGTTCAAGCAAGGACCCTCACTCTAGTTAGGGTAAAGGAGAAACACACCCGGTTAACCCCGCCTCCCCCCCTTGGTAGCTTGGCATGAGCAGAAAGGCTTAACCCAGAGGCAATGTCTCAAGTATTTGTACCAACACACACAGTAATACAGTGAAACACTACAAAATGGACACCACACAGGTTTAGAAAAATCGTAAATATTTATCTAAAAAACAACAAGACCAGATATGATAAAAATTCACCATACACAATTGTAAATATGACTTTAGCAATTAAAAAAAAAAAAAAAATAGTGCCTAGAGGCACAAATGATGCAATCTGATGTTAAAGCGGCATCGTGATGGAGTCGTTTCCCACAATGCAACGCCGCTGGTGCCATTTATGGCGTCACATGGACCCCCAGGTACAGTACCTTAGCAAAATGTGTGGAAAACAGGCCAGTGCTGGAGTCGGGAGTGAGGCATTTCTGGATCCAATATGACGTCAGTTTCAAGGCTGCGGGGCGAAGAAGCAGAGCCGTCACAAAGAGTCATCAGGTCCCTGCTGCAGAGCAGTGAAGATGAGTCAGAGTCTGTTGAAAGGAGTCAGCCCCTGGCACTTCCGGCAAAGTTGAAGTCTGGCAAAGTCATGATGCTGTGGGGCAACCTCACAGGGCCGTGAGCACGTCACAGGCGCTGTGAGGGAGTCAGGTGTAACGAACATCGGGTGGACGACACTCCAACTCACAAGTTCATGTGGATGTTAGCCGCTGCAGGGACGTCGGGCCTACGTTGACGGAGGGGGTGTCGTGCTTCGCAAGGTCCACAGATCCAGGTGTAGGCAGTGTCGCAGGCTTAGTGCAGCGGCATCCTTAGCGAAGTCGTGCGGAATAATCTGGTGTCGTTTCACGTGATTTTTACCAGAGATTCACTTCCAGGGGCTCCAGTACTGGAATGGCACCCTCTGGCAAGCTAGAGTCCACAGCATGCAGACTCAGAAACTGGTTGGTGAAGCCTTTGCTGTCCCTGAGGCTTCAAAAACAGGAGGTAAGATCAGTAAGCTCAGTTGACGCCTTTGGAGATACTTCCCAAGCAGGAATGCACAATAAAGTCCAGTCTTTGTCCCCTTTCGCAGAAAGAAGCAGCAACTGCAGGATAGCCCAAAAAAGCGCAGTCACAGGCAGGGGCAGCACTTCTCCTCATCTCTTCACCTGGCAGAGGTTCCTCTTGAAGTCTTGAAGTAATCAGAAGTCTCTGGTTTTGGGTCCAATACTTATACCCCTCTCTGCCTTTGAAGTTGTCCAACTTCAAAGAAAAGTCTCTGATGTTTACAGGATGCTGCCTTACCCAGGCCTGGCTCCATGTAAACACCAAGGAGTTGGAGACTGCTTTGTGGGAGGGCAGGCACAGCCCTTCCAGGTGTAAGTGACCACTCCTCCCTCCAGCTTAGCCCAGATGACCCATCAGGATATGCAGGTTACACCCTAGCGCCCTTTGTGTCACTGTCTAGTGGAAATGCACAAACAGCCCAACTGTCAGTCTGACCCAGACAATGAATCCACAAACAGGCAGAGTCACTGGATGGTTTAAGCAAGAAAATGCCTACTTTCTAAAAGTGCCATTTTCAAAGTAACTATCCAAAAACCAACTTCACTAAAAGATGTATATTTAATTTGTGAGTTCAGAGACCCCAAACTTCAGATTTCTATCTCCCTCAAAGGGAAACTGTACTTTAAAGCCCCCCCCCCCCATGTTACCCCATGAAAGAGATAGGCCTTGCAACAGTGAAAACTGAATTTGGTAGTATATCACTGTTAGGACATGTAAAAACACACCAGTAAATGTCCTACTTTTAACATACACTTCACCCTGCCCATGGGGCTACCTAGGGGCTACCTTAGGGGTTCCTTATATGTATAAAAATGGAAGGTTTGGGCCTGGCAAGTGGGTACACTTTTCAGGTCAAATTGACAGTTTAAAACTGCACATACAGACACTGCAGTGCCGGTCTGAGCCATGTTTACAGGGCTTCTCATGTGGGTGGCACAATCAGTGAAGCAGGCCCACTAGTAGCATTTGATTTACATGCCCTGGGCACCTCTAGTGCACTGTACTAGGGACTTAATAGTAAATCAAAGATGACAATTATGGAAAAGCCAATTACACACACAATTTCCCACAGGGAGCACTTGAACTTTAGCACTGGTCAACAGTGGTAAAGTGCCCAGAGTAACAAAAACAGAGTCCAGCACACAGCAACAACCTGGGAAGTATGGGCAAAAATCTAGGGAAGACCACTCCAAGGACGCCAAGGATGCCAGGACTAATAGTTTATAACTGCTGTTGATGTGTTGAATTTTGCACTACTGATTCTTATCATGTCTCAGACATGCTATATCTTTCATATGAAGGAGCAAGATGCCATGTATTTAAGCGGTTTGTGGGAAGGATGGTGTTGTGATTATGTAGTAAAAGGAAATACCTTCTTTTGTATGTTAAACGGATATTGCACCTCAACTCAGAGGTTGACCTGATAAAGAAACAAGGCCGCTATATATGGTCACAGAGCACTTTGGTGTCCTGCAGTTTTATGGGTACTTTCTCCCATATGTAATTGGCAATCATGTCCTTTCCGCAATATTTGAATTTTACTAAGGCTTGTGAGGAGTTCCTGATAAAATATGGATCGGATCGGATCGCAGGCTGTTAAGCACATTCTCGATCAGAGTGTTGCATATATGGGCAATCCACAGAAGCTGCAGTGACATTTCAAAGAATACCATGGCGGTCATTATAAAATTGGCGGGCGGCAATGCGGCCGCACTCCCGCGGTGCCCATTATGACATCCCCGCTGGGCCGGCGGGCGGAAACAGAGCAGTGTTGTGGCCGTGCAGAGCAGACAGTGAAAAGCCGCATGGGGCCCTGTCAGCGGGCCCCTGCACTGCCCATGCCTGTGGGCCCCAGGGGCCCCGGGACTCCCCGTACCGCCAGCCTTTTCCTGGCGGTTCAAACCGCCAGGAAAAGGCTGGCGATAGGGGGACTCGTAATCCCCTGGGCAGCGCTGCTAGCAGCGCTGCCCTGGCGGATTACTACCGCCGGGGCCATTATGGCGGCAAACTGCCGGCCCCAGCGGTGCGACCGCGGTGCTTCCGCCGTGGTCGTAATGACCAGGGCAGCATCGCCAGCCTGTTGCCGGTGCTTCTGTCATTTCAGCCCTGGTGGTCCTGTAACGCCAGGGTTGTAATGGCCCCCTAAGTCCTTTAAAACCTGTTGAAATGAACAGAGTTTAACCCAAAGCCTCACACAGAATAAAACCAGCCTTAGGGTACCATATCTTCGATACAACCCACTCAGCACTTAGCTTCCTGCTCTCAGTTTCCAATCTGGTTTGGAATTTACACTGACAGCCTGAATCACAAAATTGATGACATCTTCCCAATCCAAAATGGAGGTTTGCACATCAGCATGACTGCTAATTAATGAACATTGACTGTAAAGTTTACATAGCTAAATAAGCATCCATTATAGTGACCTAACTCATGAAATGTGATTCAGTACTTTTATTGAAACGGCATTTTGTTACTGGAGCAGATATTTTAAATAGGCGGCAAAAAAGGCATGTAGAAAGGCAATGTCCAAGCATCACACTAACTTTATAAGCAACTGTACTCAAGGGTGCAGCATGGTAATGCAGCACTTGGAAGACAGCTGATCAGTTTCCCACACAACAGCCTGTACTTTGCATCCTCCTAAAGTCAACAGAAGGAGGGTCATTGAACCGGGAATGGGACTGAGGTGCATCTTTTAAAGGGTCCATCCCGTGAACAATGTCACACAGATCTCAAAACCCTTGCTGACATCAAACAACGCCGGTTGCTGGTGATTGTTGGAGATCTGGGACTGGGTAAACACCTACGTTTTTACTATTGTACACTGGATGACCATTTACCAAGATGTGTTAGGCAAGGAGGATACCTTGAATTTCATTCACTCTCTTGAGATAACTGATGGAGCTGCGAAGATTGACCATTGAGTCCGCACCCTAGTGGAGAGGGGATGTGCAGGAAGGGCGAGTGAACTTGCCAACAAACCTGATGGTATCATTCTCATTATTCCAAAGGTCTCTTTTATTCACCCATATACAATGCAAGTTGGTGTGGCAGTGATATGCTTAGCGGCTGGTACAATGGTAGTTGTTCTGAAGAGAGTGATATGTGGAAAATGAAAGCAGATGTCTGGCTTCTTGCTTTGTGACATAGGTGGAGAGATACACTGGATAAACACCTCCAGAGGCTACTCTGATGATGACGGGACCCACTCCGTGTCAGCAGATGTTGAGACCACAGCCTACGTCTTGCTGGGGTACCTCTCCATAGTGTACCGGTCACAGATTGACATCCAGAAAGCGGTGGCCATCGTGAGCTGGCTCTCCAGGCAGCAGAACGTCTACGGGGGCTTTTCCTCCACACAGGTATCATCCGCCTGCTACCTCTCTGAGGAATAGGGGGCATGTTTGCAGGACAGCACTGTCTTGGTGAGGAGACTATGGATACATGGTAGCCAGTGTGTTTGTGAGTGGGCAGGTCATCACTGACATGAAAGTGATGCCGGGGTATGCATTGAGTGTCTGCCTGGTGGTTGCACATGCTTTGAAAAGAAGTAACTAGACCCTTGTGTGCACTCATTTGTGTCTCAAGCAGGTCTGCAGAGATCACAACTTGCAATCATGCTGTGAGGTTGATTGTGAATTGCAATTTTATAGACAGTTGCACTAGAGCAACTGTCTATAAAAGCAGTAGTGGGAGTGTCTCAAACACTAGTGTAGGTGTGATAGAGGCAGTGGAAGAATTTAGACAAATATATAATTTTTCAGGGTTTTGGGTAAAGATAAAAGCTTGCATCAGACATTAGTCTTGAAATGGATCAAATACTGTGTAATGTGGGGCTGAACTTGCGGGGAAGGTGGAATGTGAAAGAACTGACTTGGTTGTTGAGCAAATCACATGAGCAGTGTGTGGATTCTCCTCTCTGGTCTGAAAACTGTCAGAGCTGTTGTAAATTTCCCTTGGCTGCAGGACACAGTTGTGGCACTCCAAGCCATGGCCAAGTACGCTGCCCCGGTTCACCGAGACAAACCTGATGTGACCGTGAATTTCTCAGGGCCGAACAACTTCTTTCGAACGTTTGCCGTGAATGATGCAAAACCTTTAGGGGTACAGCAAGCGCCCCTGATCGAGATCCCAGGGAACTACACGGTGTCAGCTGTGGGGCACGGATGTGCGTTTGTGCAGGTAAGTGATGTCTGGGGAAGACCAATGGGGAAGAGGCTTCATACAGTATTGAGGTTCCACACTTTGTACTGGAGACCTCTGCACATGAACTCTTTTTGTCATCTCTTACAAATTCAGCGATCTCCTTCCTTGGGATGGCACTGCAGGGAGCAACAGTAGATGTCTCTTTTTGGGGTTCGCGAGGGAGGCAGTAATGGGCAGGCAGTGAGTTCCCTTTGCCTCCAGTATCTAACTTCATAGAGACTCATTGAGACACACGTGGACTCTGGGCTGCCATGTGAAAGGTTAGCATCCGCAGACCCTAGAAGGACTCAGACCGTTTACACCTGACTCTTTCCCAACTCTAAATAAATCCGAGGAACTGTGAGAAGGCAGGAGCACCAGGGATCTGCTGTGGAGCTTTCATTCCACCACACTCTAAATGGGGCCTGGAGTTGGTGTTCCCTTCATCCAGGCAGAACGCACCTCGTTGCAAGACCTCTGGCTCTGCAGCAAATGCCTACAATTCACATTGATGTCAGCCCTTCTGGTCCCCAAAGATGCTGTCAGGTAGACAGTTCAGAGTGCATTCCAAAACACCTGGCAGAGCCCGCATTTCCAACCAGAAATTGTCTGGAAACCGGAGCTGGGATCTGCTGGTGAGGAATGTGATTTTTTTTTTAAGTCTGGCCTAAAGACACGTTTAGGTGTTTCACAGCCTCAGGCTTTCCAATAAAATCATAATCAAAATACCTGCATATCGGGAGGCTTTTCGTCAACCCTCTTCATCAACTGAGCAGCTGAAAGACAGCACACAGTATAAAAGAGTGAGCCAGCCCACTTCAACCATAGGATGCTTACACTACGAGAGACAACATTTTGCTAGAACACATTCACTTGAAAAAAAGCCCTCCATCTTGTATTTGTCAGGCCTTGTACCTATGTATAGTAAGGTGTTGTCACTTCAATACAAATCAAGAAATATATTGAAACCTGTGACATTTATTATTTATCATAAAGCAGTTCTGGCATATTTTCCTGTGGAAAAACAAGCACAAATCATTAGAGTAACAAGAGTGTGTATGCAAACTTATATGTTGAAGCCACACCCACTCAGCTTTGTAAGCGTCATTTGTAGATCTTGCATCTATTGAAGAGGGACATTTGACAGCCACTTGAGACTGGTGCAAGAATTTCCACGCTTTTGCATATAATTTGAGAGGAGTATCTAGTAACAACTTGAGGCACTGCAGCTCTGTGAAACATTTTTGAGGATTTCCTATCTGACTGGGGAGGAATCTCTGATGACCTCTTGAGGTACTGCAGGTTTGGACAACCTGTGCCACCCTCAAGAAAAATCCAAAGTAAAACACGCATGCACGCACACACACACATATACTTATACATATTTATGCATGCATATGTTTGTGTGTGATTTCATTATAAGCCAGCTTTGGCATATTCACCCTTTAGAAAACAAGCACAATTCACTAGATAAACTGCATATGTAAATTGATATTGTGAAGCCCACCTCCTCAGCTTTGCAAAGATCATGGGCCAGATGTACGACCATTTCCTTTTACAACTCACAAATTGAGAATATTTGTGGCTTGCAATTTGCAAGTCATAAAAGGAAATGTACTAATGTATCACAGACACATTTAGAGATTCCCAAAGGGGCTTACAATTGGCCTGCCTCATCAAGATTCATGAGGCAGGTCACAATTTTCAACCCATTGGGAATCGGCAGAAACACAGGGATATTGGACAGCAGACAACCATGTCTGTGTTTACTTTTAAATAAAGCAATTTGTTTTTTTAATGCACCCGTTTTCACAGCAGGAAGCACACCAAGCATAATGCAGGAAATTCCATTGTGTATCAGAGCGTAGTACTGGTGTGCGAGGAGTTATATAGCCTAGTGCCCCCTTCAAGCTGTAACTGCAAGAGATGGCTGTGAGTCATGTGACGTAGATATGTCAGGAAAACTGTGTGGAGGTTTGCCATTATTGCGTCCCAGTTCTAGCCATGGGTTACCTCCGTAAATCCATGACATCTTCACGATGTAGCACCACACTCTCAACCTGCGCACAATTAGTGAATGAGTGAATGGGATGTGTTTCAAAAAGAAAAATTTAAAGTTTCTGTTTCATTTTGTAAGGGTAGGCAGTGGTCTGTGAGACCACTGCCTGCTCTTAAATGTTTTTTTCGCTACCAATCACAAAGGGGAAGGGGCCCCATGGGGACCTCCTTCCCGTTTGCCACTGGCTTACTACCTACTTGAAGAAGGCAGTAAACTGCGTTTGCTTTGCGACCGCATTCTGGTCGCAACACAATCATACATACCCTTGCAACTCGCTATTAGAAAGGATGCACGCCCCTTCCTAATAGCGACTCCCAAACCCTTTTATGCAAGTTGGTAATAGGTTACTGACTCGCAAAATAGGATTTGTACATGCCAGAGGCTGTTTTAGCGGTTGCAAACTGGCCGAATCACCGTTTGTGGATTCTAAAAGTGGTCGTACTTCTGGCCCCATGTGAAGCACTTGCATCTGATTTACGAGAGACTTCGGTGAAGACTTCAAGCAGTTGGATCTGATTCAAGAGTGGCATCTAGTAGCAATTTGGGGTACTGCAGCTTTGTGAAAGACTTTAAGCGTGGGCTTCTGGCTCAAGGTGACATTTATTAGTCTTGAAGGACTGCAGCCTAATGAAAAACATCACACAGTTGAGATGGACATCTAATAATGACTTTGGGTACTGTAGGTATGCAAAAGGTCTGACCTTCTGGCTTTCCCAATGCTTGTTTATTCTACCTTGTGGATGTTGCCTTGTGGATGCATAAGAGAGCCTATCTTCTAAGCTTGCATTATCAGCTGATATTTTTATTACCCGAAACCTAAAGTAGCGCTAGTGTAGAGTGTTCTACGCTGGATGCATCGCATAACAGAGGGTTGGATGACCCCAGTCCAGTCAGCTTAGTTGTGTGCTGTGCCTCAGTTTTCATTTCTGCCTGAAGTGGGACAATGAAACATTCTATATCACGTGAACTTTAATTTATTTTCGACATGCAGACAGAAGTAATGGCAGATCTCTCTTACACAAGTCCCCTTCTATTTATGTACAATTTGGGTCAATACAAGTAGCAGAGATTACCCCACCATGCCTTCTTGAAAGTTTCACACTTCCTCTGATTGCTGGTGGTAGCTGGACTTTGGTAGCAATGCTTTTACCAGCTGACTTCCTGGCCACAAAGGCCAGGATTCTGTCCACATCTTAACTGGATCAGGATGGGAACACGCAACACCCGTGCATTTTGATATATTCCCAGATTTACAAAGTTTTGTAAACCTGGGAATGCGCCAAAAGCCTAAGACTCCCAGAGGTGACGTAAGAGTAACGCAAAGGGGGGAATATATTTTTTCTCCCCATTTGTTCCTCTTTTTATGTGTGCTGCATTCTGCAGCATACATAGAAGGAGGAAATCACCACCATTGATTGTTTTTGTGCAGGAAGCACAAAAAAAAATCATCCTCACAGCGCAGGCACCCATGCACCATAGTGCAAGAGTGTCTGCATTGGCGCATGGCAGTACAGGGGGAGAGGACAGAAATGCACTGTATCTTTTTTTTGTCGGGTCTCCGACAGGGGAAGAGGGTGGGGGGTGTTGTGTGTGTGGGGGGTGTGTGTGAATGTATGTGTGTGCGTGAACGTGGGTATGTTTTGAGTGTTGAATGCGTGTGTGCATGTACGGACGTGTGAGTGCGTTTATGTTGTGAAATGTGAATGCGTGTCTGCGTGTATGTTTGGAAGTGTGTGCGGATGTGTGTGTGTGATTGGATGTATGCATGTGTGTATGTATGTTTGAAAGAGTGTGTGTGCGTGTGTGAAGGGGGGCGTAGATATAGGGGGTGGGGCGCTTGGAGCGGTAGGAAGGGTTAGGGGGGAATCAGGAGAGGTAGGGGGGGAGACCCCTATCAGTGACAGGGAAGGAACTCCCTGTCACTGATTCGGCCCACCGCCGTGGTTTTCGTGGAATTACGAATGCCATGAAAACCATGGCAGTAGGCGGGGTCATAATCCTGCAGGTGACACAATGGCGGCCGCCGGGCTGGAGATGGATAACTCCAGCCCGGTGGCTGTTACCGCCGTAGCGGTCGGAGTGGTGCACCTCCCATGTGTTATGGATGACTCTGTCTATGCAATGCGTTAGGCGACACATTATCTCATCGCAGTAGGACTGCAAGCGTGGACAGGCCCAGAGCATATATACTATAGCCCGCATTTCATTTCATTTTTGTCCCTGCATTTGCGCTGTTTCCAGATGCACATTGCAGTCGGGTTGGACCTGCATGTTGTTCGGCGTTGTGGCCTCCAGTGTCAGGATCCCCGTGTCCTCTGAGGCTGCCGGCCACCAGGTCCCTTGTGTGGCATCATCTCAGCAGGCTGGGCTGCGTCCCTTGCCTGCTCCTTCTTGTACATTTCCTTGGCCATTGGGGTGAGACAGGGATCCAGGGGTCTCTCTCTGTTCCCCTGCTTTCCCTCTGGTTGTTCTGGAGCTGTCTCTCTTTCCTGTTTCCTATTGCCAGTTGTTTCTCCGGATGATTGCATTCTCAGGCCCTCTCTCGTGGTGTGTGGGTTCTGTTCTGCATTTTTTCCCCTCTTGTGCTTCGCATGCCTCTGCCTTTCCGTTGCTGCCCGTAAGCCGCTGCCTGTTTCTGATGCCTCCAGTTTTGTTGGTTTTTGCCTGGTTTTTCCCCTATGGCTTGGGTGGTTCCCTGTTGCTTGGTGCCCTTGGCTCCTGTTGCTCGCCCATTCGGGTCTGTTTTTTTTCTTCTGGGGGGTTAAGGCAGGTCTCTCTATCTCCGCCTTCTTTTTTGTGCTTTCTGCTGGTGCCTGAGTTACTTCCGGGACCCTTCAGTTGGATCTCCTGTGCGGCGCATGGTGCAGTCTGCGCTTGGCGGGTTGGGTTGGTCGTGCCTGGTGGGTGCGGCCTTGGATCCCCACTGATGCTTGCCTTGGTCTGTTTATGACCCTTGGCATTTTTTTAGATCCCTCCTGTCTCCTGCTCATCCCTGTCCCGCCCTCTTTTGCTGGATGTTTTTTTTTTTTTCTCAGGTCTCTCTTTGGGCATTCTGGTTCTTTTGGGGATGTTGCTTCCCCTTTTTTTCTTTTTCCGTTCCCTTCTCCTGGTTAGGGCTGCTCCCTGGCGGTGATTGTTGTGTGCCCTGGGGTTGTGTCCTGTTTTCTGTTTATTCCCGCACCCGGGACTGGGTCCTGCCCCTCTGTTGGGGCTGGTGCAGTGGATGGTTATCCTGGTTGGTTCCCTCACTTGACTCTGGTCTTTTTGTTTGTGGGGGTCCAGTTGTCTTCTGACGCGTCTGGGGTGCGCTTTGCTCTTTGCCCTTCATCCATGGGCCATTTACTGCCCCTTCCGTGTGGGGTTATTTATTTCTCTGTATTCCCCTCCTCTAGGTTTGTTCCCGCCTTGGTTTGGGGTTGGATGTTCTGCTCTTTTCTTCTGGTGGGTTGGCCATTCTGTGTTGTTCTGACTGGTCGACCCTGTTTCTTCTCAGGATGGGGACTCTTGCACATGTCCTTCCCTGTTTGCTGGGACACTTTTCCAGCTGGGGTGGTGTGGTCGGATGCTCTTTTGAGTGTCCGGGTATCAGTCTCTGCTTCATTTCTTGTCTGGTGTGTTGGTCCTGCTGGTGGTGCTCCTTCTTGCCTGGTCTATTGGCTCCTTGCTATGTGTGGCTCCTGGGCGGGGTGTCTGTGGTCCCTGTTTTTGCACCGCTTTTGGTTGCAGCCGGCTGTCCTGTGGTTCTCCACACAGTTTTTGGGGCCTACTTTTGGGGCTTTGGCTTGGGGTCTTGTTGGTCAGTGTCCTGTTCCTCCTGCTGACTTTGTTTTTTCAGCTGGTGGCTCGTTTCTCCTTCCCCATTGGGGTTCTTCTTTTCTCTCCACCTGTTTTCGGCATCTTGTGATGCCTGTTCTGATTTTTCTGTTGTGGTGGATTTTCCTGGTTTCCAGCCCGACCTTGTTTCTCACTGTGGTTGCCTGTTCCTTGTCTGGGGAGGTTACCTTACGGCTTTTGTCTTGTGGGGCTTTCTGGGCCTTCTCTTGGTTACCTTTTGTCGCCCTGCTCGTGTTTTCGGGCAGGTATTGTCCCTTTTTGGAGGGTTTCTTTGGGTGGTGCGGCCATGGTGGTGCGCTCGGTCTCCTGGGTGGCGGTGTTTCTTTTTGGCCATTCAGGGGCTGTTTGTTTCTTGGTCTCTCTCTTTTCTGCCCTTTATCTGCAGGGGTTCCTGGGGGGTGGTGAACCTGTTGGTCCCCCCGGCCCTGATGTCTGTTGGGCTTCTTTTCCCAGGTGGCCTTGTTGCCCTTTTCCTGCCCTTGTGTCTGGGACGTGCTCAGGGTGGTATTTGTTTGTTCATGATTTCCCCCGGTAGTAGGGTTTTTTTTTTCAGTCCCCTTGGGTTGTCTGTGGGTGGCCTTTGCGGCTTTCCCTTCCATTCGTTCTGCTCCCACGACGGATCTCCGCCTGGTCGTTTTCTGGCAGGCGCTGCTGTGTTTGGGGCTTCCCTGCGTTCTGGCTGTTCCTGTGTAGGGTTTTGGTCGTCTGCCTTTTGGTTCAGTTCCGGTGTGTCTTTGGGGGCTACCGCTGTTCTCTTTTCGGTGCTCTCTTGGTTGGCCCTCCCTTCGTTTTGGGGTCTGCTGGGGGCTTGGTACTGCAGGAGGAATGCTGGGTGAGTACAGCTTATGTACTACCAGAGGGAGGGACTGGGGAGGGGATATCCCAGCATTCCTCATGTTCTTTTTTTCTGTCGTGGAGATAGTAATCTCCACTTAGTGATGAACGGGACGAGGACAACAGGACCAGGAGTAATGAAGATGAAGATTACCGTTAAGTAATAGAGCATTCTGCAGCACACATAGAAAGAGGCAAAGCCTCCATTGATTTGTTTTGTGCAGGAAGGTGTCCCTTCCTGCATAAAAACAATCCTATCTGCGATGCAGACATCCTTGCATCTTGGTGCATAGGCGCTAGGCAGCCCATTGTGTGCCAGTGCAGGAGGAGAGGACAGAAATATAGATCCAGTGCAGTTCTGCCCCTTTCCATTGGCACAGGGTAGCGCAGCAGGGTCACTTGCTGCGCGGCCCTGCACCACAGGACTTGTAAATATGCCCCTTAGTTCTGTTTAATGTTAAGAGTGGCCAGAGGTAGACTATTCTTATGAGATGGTTCAGGTAGGGTCACCTAAAATCAATGGACCTCTGGGAGGGAACTGCTGCTCTCAGCGTTCATAAGTGCTACCTCCTATCTCACTCAAGGGTTTCAGTTCCTGCTTGTCTGCCGGAGGATTTAAGTTTGCAAAAGAGGATGCAACGAGGATTCTCAACAACGGTTCACATTCACTAGCCTCGTGGAATGATGCTTGAAGGAGCAAATGCTAAACCGTTGAGCCAGCTTCCTTCCTTTGTACCCCAATAGCTCCTGTTCACAGTTAATGGATGGACCGGGCTCTGACCTACAAAATGGTCCATTTTCCAGCACTGCACCTTTTAAAGATTGATTTCCATGAATTGTTAGTAGCCTGCATAAGAGAACTCTCCGGTGGCAAATGTTATAACAGTAACAACAGAATGCACTTTTACAACGTGTTACTATGTACAGCCTATCAAACTCATTATCTTACCCGGGATCCTTGGAGCTCCACTCTCTTGAGAGGTTGTCATGGGTCAGAATTTATAATGCTTTTGGGTCCAGATTTAAGACGGCCTAGTGCCATTCCAGTGCCACATCAGCGTCATCTTTTGTACGCAAATGTGGCTTTGGAAGGCCAAAAACGCTGTGCCATATTTATAAAGTGGCGCAATGCTTGCATTGCACCACTTTGTAACCCCTTGTACCACATAATGCCACGCCAGACATAATGTATGCAAGAGGGGCGTTCCAGAGCTTTTGGTGGGGGCATAAAAACGGAGTAAAGAAATCTAGGAGATTTCTTTACATCATTTCATCTGCACTTTTAACACCTGCCCGGAGCAGGTGTTAAAGGGAGGCTCCCATAATTTTCAATGGGCCTCTGGGTGCTTTGCAGGATTAGTGTCAACATTTTTTATGCTAATCCTGCAAAGTGCTACTCGCGTCCAAACTTATGACGCTAGTCCCCTAACTACTGCCATGGTGCGCCGTATTTTAAATACGGCACACACATGGTGGCATGAGGGGGTCGCTAAGGGGTGCAAGAAAAGTGGTGCTGCACTAGATACAGCACCACTTTTCATAAATCTGCCCCTTGGAGTGAAGGGAGAATCGTCCAGAGCTTTGCTCATTCGAAAGAGAACCTACAGCAAAACCCACTCAAAAATGGCCAAACAATACTTTAATTATAACATGTACTTCATAAAAGTCGGTTCTGCAATTGTTTTCATGATCGCTGTGTTTCCCTGCCATTTCTCTGTTGTTTGTGGTTCATTGGCCTGCTCTCTATGCCTGTCTTTGCCTATTGGGCTGAAGTGAAAGTTGTTTTTACTTTTTTGCAATGAAATGCCACCATGTCAAAAGCAATAACAGTCCAATTAAATCACTCGTGCTTCCAGTTAGACCTGTGGGGGTTATAAAAAGATATTATTTTTATCTACTGTCTACAGCTAATCACATTCCCTCCAGTATATGCTATGTAATGGGATCTTTAAACTCATGAGCATGTAGAAATGCTAAGGTTACCAAGAGGAAGCATTTTCTATAAATTTGTTTAGGAAGCTCCTGTATGCATTGCCTCCAATGACAGCAATTCACAGACTACTGTGCAAGGTGAAGATTGAACCATAATTGATGATGTTAATAGTCCCAGCATGGCCCAGACAGCATTGCTACCCATTATCTTGAAGATCACTGCATCTGGCAGCCTGGCTGCTCACGACATAGAGGACCCGATTCACAAAAGGGACTTGCGACTCGTAAAGTTACGACTGCGCAGAATCTCCGCACTCGAGGTGGAATCTCTGCACAGGGCACCTCAATGCAAAGAAGCTCTGCTTTCGTAACTTTACGAGTCGGAAGTCACTTTGGAATTCCTGATGATGTTGGAAGATCTTGAAGGCAACTAGGCTACCTCCAAACTGAAAACACGCCCTTGGAAATGAGCTTGAGTCTGTGGTTGTGTACGATCTAACAATCTGAAACCACTATCAATCACCCCATCAATTCCTCCCTTTCCTATCTAAGTCAGGTCTTGGATATGCTCCAACAATGTACATGTACCTGCTGCTACTTTTACGTAGGTTTTGAAGGCCAGATACACCATCCTTGCACTCATCTAGGTTAATAGCGACCAGTATAAAAGGTCTGTTTCAGACAGTCCCAAAAATTGATAGGTCAGTGCCGGTTTGGAAAAAAAGACTGTTTTAGATCCGTTGCTAAAATACACATTTGAGCATACACTAGTCTACAACTGAACATTTATCCTAAAAACTCAGTTTTTTTGCTGATGATTGCAAGAAAAGCGAGTGAGATGCAGGTATTTCCAATTTAAAAGTCTTATCTGCATTTCCTAAAAATATAAGGTGATTCCCCCGGCCTAACCCTAGATTCATAACTAAGGGATTACCAACCATGCATTTGAATGGTCAAGGTTGTCTGTCTTCTTTCCCAAACTGGCTTTGCTTGCAAAATAGTCCTTGGATTCCTAAAAATCAAACTAGAGTTTTGCGGCCTTTGGCCAGTGCAACAAGAGAAGAGCTTTGAAAAAGGAAGGCGTCTCTGGAGGAATTGTGTAATGTGTTCCTACTGCGTATGCACAAAGAGGATGTCAATTACCATGCAGTATCGGAGCTGACTCCAGGGAAGTGGCACATACAACAGCTCTGTTTCCTTGATGTGCTCAACAAAGACGTTTGAATAGCAGCGTCTTGACTTTCTACCTAATTTTTCTCAAAACTCTATTTTCTCTAGATGTGCCTTCTAAGGCGGAGATGTAAGTCGAATAGACCATACTGTGGAATCTGTCTACTTCACCTAAGCCTCGGTCCTACCATCCACTAAAATTTCCAAACTGCTTTACTAATCTGTATTCAAGCATGTGAATTTAAGACTCATCCAATGTTGGAGTAAAAATACCAACCTGTAACTATAATTTTCCAATGCTGACATTTTTCATAGATTCACAAGCAACCCAACTTCCTCCATGCTTATTATGAGGCTTACTTCCATACCCTGACGGGCTATGAAACACTGGTACTTGGAGCCTGAGGGGACTGGTAGGGCTCCCTGTTATCCTCATCATTGATGTGAGCTTGGGCCACCTAATCAGGTTAGTGGACTAAATATAATCTCTAGTCAGGGTCTGATGACCCTGTAAAGGTCAAGAGAAATTTCCACAATGAGATGAGAGCAGTCACCACCTGGATGGAAGCCAGCTGCCTCAAATTCAACTATGATAAGATGGAGATTCCCGTAATCCGCTCCACCCCTTCCATCTTGAACGACTCCTGGTGGCCCACGCACTGGGAAACACCCCTGCTCCCACGGACCACACACACAATCTGGGCATCATCCTGGACTCCTCTCTATCCATGACCCGCCAAGCCAACCCTGTCTCTTTGTCATGCTTCCACACCCTCCGACTCCTTCGAATGATCTTCAAGTGGATGCCCTCTGACACTAGGAAGACAGTCACCTACACACTTGTCACTAGCAAACTGGACTTCAGCAACACACTCTATGCCGGCATCACCAAGAAACTACAATCAAGACTGCAAAGAATCCAGAATGCAGCAGCCGGCCTCATCCTGGACATCCCCCGACACAGCCACATCTCCTCTCACCTCAGAGACCTACACTGGCTCCCAGTCAACAAGCGCATCACATACAAACTCCTGATCCATAGCTACGAAGTGCTACACAACATGGGACCGGCACACATTAACCACAGCTTCACCTTCTACTCACCCAACAGACAAATCCATTCTTCCCAGCTCACCCTCGCAGCCATTTCCAAGATCCAGAAAAGCACAGCAGGAGGAAGATCCTTCTTGTACCTCGCAGCCCGGACATGGAACACGCTACTTCTCAAACTCAGGCAGACCACATATCTGAAGCAGTTCAGAAAGTACCTCAAGACCTGGCTCTTTGACTGAGCAGCACACCCTCAAACAGGGCCTTGAGACCCTATGGGTGATTAGGGAAATCACTGAGTGATTGATATAGCTTTATTCAGGGTTGGTGAGTGCAGCTGGTACATACCTTTTAGACATCTGGAGCATTCCCAACCTGACAACGAGGAATGTTCAGCGTGTGAATCTATGAAGGATAGCAATGCCGAGAACTATAGTTACAGGCAAGTAACTTTTCTCTTCTTCAGTGTCAGTATTGTTCATGGATTCACATGTTGACTCCCATCATCCCTTTTCATGAATCTACTTTTGTTATCTTTCACTTTTTTGAGCTTTGAACATCTCACTCATTAAAAGGAGTGGGCCTCATACCCTTTCCATCTCATATTCTCTTTGCTGAATACAACAATCAGGTGTACGCGCTGTTCATTTGTGCAGCGTTTAATGAAGACCTTACTATTTTAACATTTCCTACTGAGGATTTTCATTGATTGGTATTCTTTATTGAGTCAAGCATTTGGAACTATGAAAGGTCCCAAACTAGACAACTTTTTCTTCAACTTCTCATAGAGCAGTGTATTTGTGTGCATGTGTGTTGGTGTGTGTATGTGTGAGTGTGTGTGTGTGTGTGTGTGTGTGTGCTATTGTGAAATAAAACCATCTCTAATCCTCCCACAAAATGAGCAAAAGAGATAACACATCCATGCATGAAGACCTAATGCTACCCGTAGAAGACCTCAATTCAAATTAATTCATTGTTGATCTTTCAGAAAAGCCACCATAGTTATTTAAAGTTGTGAAATCTGTGGAAAAATTGCAAAATATAAGATAGTGGAAAGACTATGCATATGTGTTTGAGTTTGTGACTGTGGGTCCCTGCATACTTGTCTGCATTTGAGTTTAGGGTCTCTAAGCTATGATTGTGTATGTCTTCATGTCTTTCTTTGTCCTTGTGTTTGCACATTTGTCTGCATATCCAGGTGTGCATGTGTTTGTGTGGAAGATGCTTGGGAGGAGTGTTTGTAAATATAAATGCATATCTGTGTGTGTGTATGTCTGTGTGTGTTTGTGCATCTCTGGGTTATGTGTGTGTCGTTTTGAGTATGTGCAATGTTGGTGTGTGTGGATTGATTGTGTATCGAATTAGGTATGTATGTGTTCGCTTGGTATCAGTTGCAGGTCAGTTAATTATTGTCATGTTACAGTAACTGTTGTGTCAGTCAGTGTATACCAAACACAGAGCACACCTTCCATCCCTGCTTCCCTGATGCCTGTCCTTTCTTCTCTGCTCACAGATGATGCTGGTCTATAACATCCTGACCCCAATCCACAGTTCATCTTTTAATCTCAGCATAGACTCCTTCCTAATCTGTCCAATTCATTGTGATGTGGTCAATCTCTTCATCGCTGTACATGTAAGGTAGGTGCTTGCATCATAAACAAGTGTATCTGGCATGCTTCTTCTGACAGATGCAATAAATAAGGTGATGAACTGATGAGTGCCTCTGTTGGCTTGAAGTTCACCTCCAAAAAAGCATGCAATTCATTTCCTGAGGAGGTGGGTATAATGGTGTAACAGCATTCAGTAGTATGCTGAGGAGGGTGGAGGTCTCACTCTGTTACTCCAGGTTAACTTGATACTGTTACTGGTAGATCTCAGACACCGCACAAGTACAGCAATCCACATAGACATAGCCCCTACCTGAGCTTGACAATGTCTTCCATTCACCATATGCCATTTAGGGATCATTCGTCTCACAAGAGGACTGTGGTTGGCAGTGCTAAGTACAAATCTCTTTCTGGATACACATGGATTTTCACCAGCTTTTCTACCCAAAAAGAATCTTTCTCTTCTCTTGACTTACACCTTTTGAATCAAGTCAATGTCCCCGCCTCCTGTGTTACTGAGGCAGAGGAGGATGCAGGCAGATGACATCTCTGACAACATGTTTAATCCTAATCACATGCTCAACACCAATCACTCTCAGAGGCCACCACCACCTTCTTGCACTCTATTCCTACTATACCGAGACTAACACCAAAATAGGAATCTTGGACACAATGGGATTATGTTGTGTTTTACTTTCAGAAACAAGTTGTCAGTCATTTGTAAAAAAGATTTTGTGAGACAGTAAGTCTTAAGTCAGATGAAAGAGAATTCCAAAACTTTAACCTCAGATATGAAAAAAGAACAGGCACCTAATCTGGTTCTTCAAAACTGATAAGTCTGATATTTGTGGGGGTTCAGGGGCTTGGATCAGAGCAGGGTTGAGGGGCTTGGAAAGTGTTAAGGTTTGTATCTTAGGGCCAGACAAGCATTTTAGTCCACCTGGAATTTCCCCAGTGTCTGCAGACCTTGGATGCTGGTTTTGAAAGCCCATGGCTGCTCCTTGTGCCTCTGTCACTTTCCCCAGCTCCCCACGGTTAATGTTTCCATTACTTACTAGTAATCTTCATTACGCCATATACCCTTATTTCTTGTTCCAATACTTACTCCATGAGGTGCCTAACCTCTACCCAGGCACCATATGACCTAACCAGAGACAATCAAAAATATTAAACAAAAATACACTCCTTCCCTCCATGATTCTTTTACTAACATACCAACAAGAAGCTCATAGCACAAACATGCATCTCAGTCCCAGAATGCACTGTATTTCAACTCTCCCATAAGCAACATCTTCTAAAGCAATTCCACACAAACTTCTGTTTCACTATTTTTTCTACTTTTCTTCAAAACATTCGTTTATTGGAAAATTCAAAAACATCTGTTGTTAGAAATTGGGTCTTTGGTTGGCAGTCAGGTTGCCCCATGTCCAAGCAAGGACCTTCACTCTAGTAAGGGTAAAGGAGAATCAACCTCAGCTAACCCCCGCTCAACCCCTTGGTAGCTTGGCACGAGCAGGCAGGCTTAACTTCAGATTACTAAGTGTAAAGTATTTGTACCAACACACACAGTAATCAATGGAAACACTTCAAAATGACACAACACAGGTTTAGAAAAATAGAACACATTTATCTAAACAAAACAAGACGGAAACGACAAAAATCCAACATACACAAATCAAGTTATTAATTAAAAAGCAAAAAGAGTCTGAAATCCTTTTGTAAACAGTAAAACACTGTTAGCGTTGAAAAGTACTTGGGTAGCGTCAAAATAACATGCACGGGCAAGTGTGCGTTGAAAAAGTTAAGCAGTGCATCGATTTCTCACCCGGAAGCGAGATCGTGCGTTGTTTCTCCTTCTCTGGTCAGTCCGGGGTGCGTCGTTTTTCCTCCCCGCAGGGGAGCAATGCATCGATCCGGGCAGCACTCGTGGCTGAACAGGCGATGCATCATTTTTCCACGCCCAGCAAGGTTTGTGTTGAAAATCCGGCCGCCGTGCAGTGTGGGTTGTGACCTGTCAGCCTCTGTCAGCAGTGTTGCATGTCGTTTGTCCAACCACATGCGTCAATCTTCCAGCTGCGCAGCAAGCGGAGTGTCTATTTCAGCCACGGAGCCGGCGGCGCGTCGTTTAACAGCCACACTCAGGAGGTTGCATCGACAATTTCCCCGCACGGCGGTCTGTGCGTGGATTTCCAACCTTGGTATACCAGCTTCACCTGTCAAGGCCCCAGGAACTGGATAGGGCAGCACTTGGCAGGGCAGGAGTCTCAGCAGAGAGTCCAGGTGCTGGCAGGGGAAGTCTTTGATGGCCCTGAGACTTCAACAACAGGAGGCAAGCTCTTGGAGATTTCTTCACAAGCATGAATGTGCAACAAAGTCCAGTCTTTGTCCCCATTCAACTGCAGGATAGCTCCAAAAAGCACAGTCACAGGCAGGGCAGCACTTCTCCTTAGCTCTTCAGCACTTTTCCAGGCAGAGGTTCCTCTTGATTTCCAGAAGTGATCTAAAGTCTGTGGTTTTGGGTGCTCTTCTTAGGGAAGTCTCTCTTGTTTGTGAAATCCTGCCTTGCCCAGGCCAGGCCCCAGACACACGCCAGGGGGTTGGAGACTGCATTGTGTGAGGGCAGGCACAGCCCTTTCAGATGTGAGTGACCACTCCTCCCCTCCCTCCTAGCACAGATGGCTCATCAGGATATGCAGGCTACACCCCAGCTCCCTTTGTGTCACTGTCTAGAGAGAGGTGCAAACAGCCCAACTGTCAAACTGACCCAGACAGGGAATCCACAAACAGGCAGAGTCACAGAAAGGTTTAAGCAAGAAAATGCCCACTTTCTAAAAGTGGCATTTTTAAACACACAATCTTAAAACCAACTTTACTAAAAGATGTATTTTGAAATTGCGAGTTCAGAGACCCCAAACTCCACATGTCTATCCGCTCCGAAAGGGAATCTATGCTTTAATCATATTTAAAGGCAGCCCCCTTGTTAACCTATGGGAGGGATAGGCCTTGCAACAGTGGAAACCGAATTTGGCAGTATTTCACTGTTAGGACATATAAAACACATTAGTAAATGTCCTACCTTAAACATACACTGCACCCTGCCCAGGGGGCTACCTAGGGCCTACCTTAGTGGTGTCTTACATGTAAGAAAAGGGAAGGTTTAGTCCTGGCAGGAGGGGACACTTACCAAGTCGAATTGACAGTTTAAAACTGCACACACAGACACTCCAGTGGTAGGTCTGAGCTATGCTTACAGGACTACTAATGTGGGTGGCACAACCAGTGCTGCAGGCCCACTAGTAGCATTTGATTTACAGGCCCTGGGCACCCCTAGTGCACTGTACCAGGGACTTACTGGGAAAATCAAATATACCAATCATGGATAAACCAATCAACAATACAATTTACACAGAGAGCATCTGCTCTTTAGCACTGGTTAGCAGTGGTAAAGTGCTCAGAGTTCAAAAGCCAACAAAAACAGGTCAGAAAAAATAAGAGACAGGAGGCAAAACGATTGGGGATAACCCTGCATAAGGAACAAAGTCCAACATCCGTAAATTAAGTTGTATGTATATGTATTCGTCATCATGTTCCTTTATCATTCAGGAATACTGTAGTATCACCCAACAGCAGAAAATTACAATGATTAAACAGCATGTTTGTGCTATCAGCTTTTTGTTAGTATAGATACTGTGTTCACGGGACAGAGGATACACCAAGATAGCACAGTGGTGTTTAATTTTGTTTAAAAATTGATTAGTGGAGTGCATATTCCAGACTATCATCTTATTTTGCCTGACACTAACATGGCAATAAAGAGGGATGAAATTCACCACACGTCCTTTAGATCCCCAAGCAATGTAAGGGAATCCAGGTTGTCTATGGGGACCAGGAGTGTGAGTCGTAAGTATGGGTACAAGAAAAAGGGTATTCGGAGTAGTGAAGATTCTCAGTAATTTATTGAGTCATTACCTCCCCAACCTATCTTCTTGTACCACTACTTTCTCTATGAGGATATACCAGAGGTAAACAAGTACAACCTGATTCCCCGAGACACAATAAACAACTCCCAGTTGTTGCAAGACAAAGGTTTTTAGTACATAAAGTCAGGAGATACAAATACTCAGGATATCACAGCTGGCAATACACTTGACCCAAAACATATGGATTCCACATTTCCCACACCACATGCAGTTTATGTTAAGAGACAAAAGTAGGTGGTGTAGCCCACAGAGCAGCTTTGATATTTCCATAACAGAAGCCCAGGAGTCAGTGATCCCTCCGATGGGTTGCCCCTGTACTGTACCTGGCGGAGTTACATCCTGTAAAGCAAAATCAATAGAAATCAATCCATCTGCTGAAATTCTGAGAGGTTTTTTGCCCACAATAAAAAACACCAACATTTACATATGAACTTTCAATTCATTTGTAAGTTAGCACAACCTGGGCAAATACACTTCCACAGCCCTTAAAATAGCCAACATGTGCAAAGCCCCATCTTCCGGGCTAGAAGGTGCTGAAAAAAAAGAAGGCAAAATTATTATCTCTTGATCTTAATGGAAAGAAATCATCACATTTGGCCAGAAACCTGGTCCCTAATTAAGTACCAAAGGCTAAAGGGGAACAAAACATATATAAATTTAACAAGACAAAAAACCCAAACAAGATCAATCCTCAGACTCCTGACAAAGTGCCCTGCACCATGCCTTACTCACCAGAAGTCAAGGGGATGCTAGGAACGCAGACTGAAAGAGGCCCAGCCTCCCAGAACGTACCTTCATATTTTCACACGCTCCAAAGCTCTTCATGTCTGAAGTGTAGACAAAAGAACAGGAAGTGTGGTGGGTTCCAGCCCTGTTTATTGCCATGTTAGTAGAAGGAGCATGGGAGAGGGATTGAAGGTATTTTTGTTTTACATTTTTGTTTGGTTGCAGGTACATCACATGGTGCTTGGGAAGAGGTTAGACACCTCATTGAGTAAGTAGTGATGAGAAAATTGATTTAGCGGGTACTTGCAGCAGGCACAGTGGGGGCTTTAGGAGAGTGAGGGAGAGAGGGAGGAGGGGATGCTAGAGAAGAGGCGATCAGAGAGGGAGACAAGAGAGAGAAGATGAAAGAGAGAATGGATGGATGGAAATAGAGAGATTGCGCAAGGAGATGAACGGAGTAGGGATGGTTTGACCATTTTTGCCAGGGCTGCTCTGGTTATCTAGTCCATCCCTGTGTTTCTGACTAGACTGTTCTTGACACCTACAGTGGCTCCCGACATGAAACAAATATGGTCTTGATTGAGATTCAAATGCCATCTGGTTTCTACCCCCCGGAAACTGTGAAGCAAGAGGTAAGAGATGCCCAGAGTTCAGTAAAAGTATTCTCTGCTCAGCAGGGCACAATTCAGGGACATGCAATGCATTTTGATAATATGTGTTGGCACACGCCAGAAACGGAATTACCTTTTAGTACTTTAATAATGTGTGTTGTTACTATTCTCAATAGTACCAGTCAATGCTTGAAATGGAACTATAGATAGATAGATAGATATAGAGATATAAAACTGAACTTTTCCTTTGAGCCAAAGGCCAACATAGAAATGTCTGATCGTTTTCCTTGTTTTTACCATCCATAGCTCATGTCAAGGGATTTTGTGCAACAAGTAGAACTATCCCACAGCTCCGTCATCATCTACCTACAGAGAGTAAGTGAATGTCTCCGAAGAGGTTTAACATTCAAAGGCACCTGAACAAGGCCTGCAGAGTGGGTTCTTTAGGCTTCTTCAGTTTCATGAAAAGGAACTCCCAAATTTCACCCACATCTTTGGAGCCCCTTTAGTTAATTCACACTAAATGCCACAAACTTGGATTCGCTCAGCCTCTGTAGATGTGGATATTATTCATATATATAGGGATTTATATAGCCCGAACTCTGTCCTTAAGACTTAAGAGAGCTTTAGATATATGCACCTGTGCAAGAGTAGTTACTTGGGAGGGGATTCATTGTATTTAATTGATCATTACATCTTCTGTGATTTGTTACATATATAATTATAGATGGTTAACAGTGAATAACTCAGATGTTTTCTTACCAAGATGTTCTGAGGAACATCAAAGAGACAACAAGAATGAAGTTATTCACATCTCTTATTGTGTCTAACAGAAATTGTTACATACATTTTACAAATATGCACCTTTTCTTTAGTGACTGGCCTTGTCACATTATACAGTAAATAGGATTGGGTGGGTTTACGCTGGAGGGTATTCCGTTTCACTGTGACTTGCAGCATGTTTGGGCCATGTTCCCAATGTGTTTACTGAACAGCAGTTGTTTCACCCTTTTTTTGACGTTGTGAATAAATATAGCTAGCCTGATCTCTGGTGGAACACTGTCACTTCCCTCCTCTACTCCGTTACAAGGTACAGAACATTCACTGTGTTTCAAAAGATTGTGCCTTTATACACTGCCAATTCACTGAAATGTCAGCCCTGTCAGGTTTCCTATGTCCATGTGTGATGTGCTGCTCCAGGCCATGAGTTTTCTTTGAATACTGGGACTTGTGCTATTATTGTTTATTACATTCTACAACAGGATTACAAGTCCCAGAATTCAAAGAAGAACAACCTGGACGGGAGCAGCACACTATGTCTGGGCCTGGGAGACTTGGCAGCTATGAACTGTATGTGTGTCAGGTGAATTGGGCATGTTGAATTCACTCATTGCAAATACCTCAAGATGCTGGGATGGGAACCAGAGGGAGAAGTGCAGGGGGAGAAATGGAAAGAGCAGGAGAAGTAGACCATGGGCCAATGACCAGAACTGTGGGGTCCGGAGGTGGGCAGAAATGTGGAACAGATCAGGGATATCCAACCAGGGTGGGATAAAGAATACCTTTGAGTGACACCTACAAAGTCCTCTAGATGTAAGGAGGGTATGTGGTTAGCCAGAGGACAGAGAAGGCTGGAAAATATTTTTTTGGCTTCCTGGCCATGTCCCTGTGGGTTCAGTCATCCTAATACCGATTTCACCAAAGTGGGAATGCAGCAGTAAAAATAATTGCAACCAAGAGGTTAGTCAACAGTTTTTAGTGTGGCATTATTGCCATCAGTGTGGTAAACTTCTACCATCGCCCATACTAGCAGTGAAAATGGTACCACATTTGGAGTTCATAACCATGGCCGTTCAGCAGAAATTCTGCCAATGATCTGCAGTGGACACAGTGCTTAATTTGTAACAGAACAAGTATTGACACACAAAGTTTTGCTCAGATGCCCACAGCCGGCCCAATTCTATGTCGGCACACCAAATACCAAGGCTGCGTAGCCTTGATTCCACCTCATATCTCTTTACTCCCCACCAAACTTTGCCTGCCACAGTATCTCACTCTTGCAGGTTCAGTATCCCAGTGAGGATTTGTAAATAACACAGACAGTCACCACTTTGAGAGATGCATGGTTGCATTCCTTTGATGCGGTGACCGACGTTGTACCTCAACTTATGATAGTAAATTCCTAAACAACATGTTCACCACAGTGAGATCTGCATCCTTACACCTCAACAAATGCTTGTATCAGGTTGCCCCATTAACCCAGGGTAACAGGTTAGCCACCTAGGGCCATGGTGGAAGGCCACAGTATGACAAATCATGGTCTTCCATTGCCCAATCTAATGCATCCCAGAAATTGTAGTTTTGGCTTACTTCCATTGAAATAATTAAATGAATGCACACTGTAACAATGAATTTTTATCAGGCAAGTCTCGGAGTCAGACCATTTAATTCTGCTGACATGGATTGTGTATGGTGCCACTGCAGTGTAGCTAGGCCTAACCGGAAGGCAGCATCACTGATGCACCATGGGGTGCTGTTGTAGGGTGAAAAACTTTCCCATGAGAAAAATCTCATGAAAGCTTAATTTTATGTGGATGAGACCTCATCATAGACCAAGAGTATTCCTCAAGTAAGTATGACTTGGTTATGACAACCAGAGGAGAGCAAAAATCACCACCACAACACCACAGAACAGGGGCAGCTCACTACGAAGTCCTCCCTGAATTCAGCTCCCCACAGAAGATCAGAGACTGCTGCCCCACAACACTGCCACAGAGAGAGGATGTGTACTAGTAAGTGTCTCATCAATAGTGATGTGACTTTCTACTAGGAAGCATCCAAATGGATTTTGCCAACGTTGGTCACATTATTCTGATAAACGTATTTCTATAGACACATGTTTCTATGAAATGCTACCCATTTGGGATCTGTGACTTACGTCTGGGCCTTTTGTCCTCTAAGAAACTGTTTTGTGACTTCTTCTGCAGAATGTGAGTTCTTCGCCCTGCCCTTTCTAAAATCTACTTCTCCTATTGCAGCCAATGGCAGGACAGGCCTTTTTTTTACCACTGGCCATTTCCCCATTGGGCTGGAGTCCTTGGAAGCTGGATTTGAAAGCCCAGATGCCTCTGTCACTTTCTGCAACTTCCCTGGTTAATTGCAGCAGGCACAGGGTGTCCCAACGGAGAGACAGAAAGAGGGAGAGAGAGGGATGGAGAGCGAGTGAGTGCACAGAGAGGGAGGAGGGAGAGAATGGATGGAATGAAAATGGAGAGATAGGGTGAGAATAGGAAGGGAGTGTTGCTAGTTTGAGCATTTTTGCCAAGTCTGCTTTTGGTTGCCCAATTCAGCCCTGCTGGAGCTGGAGGAGTTATCACACTCTCCCTCAGCTTCTCAGTCTCAGGCTCTCCGTTTGTTCCTCTCTACATCAACGTTGCTCTTGTCTCTCCTTCTCTACGTAGATGGATTACAGAACGCACGCATACTCCTTCACTACCCATCAAGAGCTTGTGGTGGACAATCTGCAGCCAGCTACAGTGAAGGTTTATGATTACCTTAAACCAGGTGAGCTACCCTAGTAAGCTGGCCCTGATGTATCCAGGCAGATTGCCTGCATGGTGTAGATGTGTGTTCTTATGGCTAATGTTTAACACATGACACGGGAATGTCTGAAGGTGGCAGAGGTTTGAAGCATCTGTAACTGCTATGAATGAAATAACTGGAATAAACATAGAGCTGGCCATAAAGACCTGTTTGATGAGGATCTATCCGAAGCGTAAACACAGTAAAATTAGACTGAGGGCCTTCGGTTCCTTTCTTGTGAAATGATAGATGGCCATTAACGGGGTACCTCTGAGGGCCCCAGGTGTAGCATGGTGGAAGAAAGATTTGTGGGAGTGGGTGGTGGTGGATGAACAACATATGAAAAAAATATGTAGGACTGAAGAGCTTACAGATGATGTAGTGACATTTGCAGAAAAATTAGTGAGGATGACTGAACCCCAGTGCTTAATTGTAGCCGGTGGTTTCTGGTGCTCAGCACTGCACTGAATTGATAGCATAAGCACTTATGACAGCTGCCACATGGTGGTGGTATTTGTGTAATTTAGAGATGAGGAGAACAACAGTTGTTTATTAATTCAATGTACATTAAAAAAGAACTACTACCAGCTGTTTAAACCATTCTTATAGCTTTTCTCCTCGAACAATCTGAATTGTCACTCTTGTGGTAGTGTGATGATTAGTAGGTGTGTAGGTACTGTCATTGGCAGTGCCACCAGTAGTAATGGGTGGTGTAAGTGGGGGTGGCTTCCTGACGAGGGTCCTGACACTTATTTTTTCACAGATTAAGCACTGCTGACCCTTTGTATAATAGATCTCCTTTGAAGAAATAGGAGTATCCCTCTGAAAGGATGTTGTTGCGTCCCCCTAAACAGAAACTGTGGCACTTGCATGGTTTGGAACAATTTTGAGAAATATGCATACAGTTTTTTAATTTTACAATGATGCACTCTGTCGGTATGGTGTAAGAATGTTCATGATATAAGAGTTAAAATCAATAAGAAGATGTTTTTTGTAAAAAAAAAAAAAGAAAAAAACAGTTGAGCTCCAGACCCTCCAGAGACTGAGTGGTCTCCTGTGCCTTGGGTGGTGACTTCATGAGCCTATGATGGAGACTGCCCAACTGCGGAATCACGTTAAAATTTGCAATTTGCCCCAGAGATCTTCCTACCCATGCTGTCCCGCTTCTATCATGCTGCCATTTATTGGGCAAGAAATCATGTGGAGGTGTAAGGTCAAAGATCAATCTGAGTTTTAAATATTCCCTGTGAAAGATGTGTCCTTAGTTTTTTGAAAAGCTTACATAGTTCCCATAGAAAGATATTCCTAGGCCTTCTTCTGAACTCAAATGTGCAACATAAGTCCCATCAACCTTAGAAACTGCAGTGATCTTAAAGGAATATGTTGTGTTACTTATGATTCATAAGTGATCGTACCATAGAAGATGGTCAGACCATCCCATTAAAGGATGTAGGAGAACTGGGCCCATCTCACAAAGACTTTTTTAATGAAATTTGGGCAGTCTGATTGCACGGAGCACACTTTGCACGTGGTCACATTCACACTAGAGAAATGTCGATCTGAAGAATACTCTGCATGGACTCACAATGATTTGCACACTTGCACTGACCAAGGACAACTGTGCTGCTAGGCTTTATGCAAGGGGTGGCCTTGCAAATGAATTCATTACTTACCGGTAATTCTCATTACTCCAAATATCCTGTTTCTCGTACCAAAACTTACTTCAGTGAAATTTAGAGCGAGGCATAGCCTCGCCACCAAAGAGTTAACATCCTCATCATATTCTGGAGAAGGCTAGGAAGAGGAAGGAGAGGAAACCATCCCTGAGGTAAGTATTGGGACAAGAAATAGGGTTAAGGTTCTTTCACGTAAGGGTCCTTGTGTATATCTCATGTGAGCTATTCATTAGATTTGTTCAAACAGAAAACGTAGAGGATTTCCAAGATGTATTCAAAGAAGGCAAGATTAGTTCTAAAAGAGTTACCAGGATTCTTAAATGGCAGAGCCACCTTTTCACTCTTGCACACTCTTGATGTAGAACCATCATTTCCCTCTGTCTTTTGAAATGTATTGCTAAGTAGGTATTTTCAGCGAAATGATTAAAACTGATTAGGGAATCTGATTACATTTAGAGAACAAGCATTGACATATACTTAGCTGCTCTGAAAGCTATTGTCTATGCCAATGCTTGTTGCTGTCATAGACAGCCACTGTAAATGCCCGCCCATCTGCAGCAGCCATCTTGTAAGAAAATGTAAATAATGGGCATGCATCCACGGCGGACATTTTTTTATGCATTATGAATCGAGTTAGGAGTAGAGAAGTGAGTTAGATAACAAAGCTATCCAATCATGAGCAAGGGGCGGACCAAAAGCCCCCTCTAAGTGTATATGTAATGCATTTGAAACAGTAAGTCTTGCCAACAGAGAGCTATGCCTGTCTGTAGTTAAGACCTAAAAAAGACAAAGTTGTGGTGCCTTCTTTATGCATGATTTAAAAACGCATATTTAAAATACATTTTCCAGAATGAACTCATGCATCAATATGTTTTTGATATTTTTTTTTGCCTTTTATGATTTTAGAGGGAATATATATGATTAACGATCAATTAAGTAATGTTTTCTACTTAGTATGTCTTTGTTTGTGTCATTAACGGTGTTAATGATGTTTTTTTAATTTCCTTTTACAGGGGAGCGTGCTGAAATGCTGTATACTCCCATCAATAGATGTAAGACATGCTGTATATCACTTTCCAGACTTCTGAGCACGGCAAATGCTAATTCTGTGATTACATAACTGCTAATTTATAACTAGAATGCAATGATGATTTCTATCAAACTGCAAATTTGTCTTGGTTTCTAATAACCTACTGTCAGTGTTAGATGTCACCTTCTTACACAATCAGAGCCACCAGAGCATCTGCCACTTTACATTCTTTGTGGCAATGACACATTTTGCATCACGTTCTAATAAAGTGTTTTTAGTAGAGTCTGCATAGACCTGTAAATGTTCCATCAAAAGGATAGTCAAAAGGTCTGTTGACTAATCAACATGACATCAAGCCTCTTACCCTCTCTCAGACCTCACTCATGGCACCTATTAAAAAAACATGTTCCTGTGTCACTCCCTATGACAGATACATCATTCAAGGTCTGCAATAATGTCCATCGTAGGCTATTGCTAAATTATTTTCTGAAATGAAATGTGCTTAAATCTCTTTCTGACTTTTCCTTCCCTGCTTGTAGGTCAAGCAACTACAGAAGAAACCAGTGAGTATTTTACAAATGAAATAAATGTATTTAGTGCATAGCACTATTTAAGATCACTTCATTTTAGAGTGAAGTCACTCCTTAGCCATTGGGAGTGGAGAGTGGGACAGTTACCCAAAAAGTGTCCACTTACAGCGTACACTAGAATCAGGGTAGCTAAGGAGTGTAGAGATTCCTACTTCTGTACCTGTAAAAAGACTTTCTGACAACACCTCTTAAGGTATCTCCAGGACGGTCAAGGTTTAAATGTACTGACAAGGAGCTTGAACTACTCCACATTTGTGTCCACAAGAAAGAAATTAGCCTGGGACTTTACACTGAACCACACTTATCCGAGTCAACTTTCCCTTATTGTTAGAAATTGGGTCTTTGGTTGGCAGTCAGGTTACCCCATGTCCAAGCAAGGACCCTCACTCTAGTCAGGGTAAGTCACACACAATCTAAATTATCCTGTGCCCACCCTCTGGTAGCTTGGCACTGAGCAGTCAGGCTTACCTTAGAAGGCAATGTGTAAAGTAAATTATACAATACCACCATATAGCACCACAAAAATACACCACACAGTGTTTAGAAAAATATATAATTTTTATCTGGATAAATGCAGGTCAAAATGATCAAAGATGTAATAAGTAAATGTAGAGATATCACTGAAAAGTGATATAAAGTGTCTTAAGTCTTTTAAAAGCAAACAAAGTCTCTTTCAAGCACAAAGTACCTGGTTCGTGTATAAAATCTCCTCAAAGGGCCGCAGAGGAGGAGAAGCGTGGGAACAAAGGGGTGTGCGTTGATTTCTTGGGCCGCACACGGCGATGCGTCATTTAGTTTCCACGCAGGGATGGCTGTGAGTCGATTTCTGGCGCTCAGTAGTGGATCCTCTTCGGGTTGCGGGGTTTTCAGACGCCCCGGGGATGGTGTGTCGATTTCCTGCGCTGGCTGGACGAAGTCACAGGAGCTGCGTCGATCCGGTGGGCATTGCGTTGAATTTTCTACCGCATGGCGGGCGCTGCGTCGATTCCTCTCTGGAAGTCGGGCTGTGTCGTTCCGGCTTGGCTATGCACCGATCCAGTGGGTCATGCCTCGAATCTCCGGTCGGTATGCTGGCTTTGCATCAATCTTCTCGTTCCGAAGTCGGGCTGCGTCGTTCGGCATGCAGTGAAATTTTTACCGTGGTGCAGGCTGTCCATCGTTTCTGGCAGGCTGTGCATCAAATTTCGCCGCACAAGGAGTCCTTCTTGAAGGGATGAAGTCTTTTTGGTCCTGAGACTTCAGGGAACAGGAGGCGAAGCTCTATCCAAACCCTTAGAGAGCACTTCTTCACCTCAGCCAAGGAGCAGCAAGGCAGCAGTCCTTCACAGAAAGCAGTCAGGTGAGTCTTTTGGGCAAAGTACACAAGAAAGTACGGGGTTCTCTAAAGAGGGCGTCGCGGGTACCAGCGTAGCCCTAGGTTGTACGTGTTCCTATTTGGAAAGGTAATGTCAGTGAAATGTCAGTAAGTAACTGCAGAGTGCATGCGCGGGGAGAGACACCGGGGGGAGTTCCTTTTACGGACTAGGTGGTCTCACACACTATATAGTGTCATGCTTCATCATTTGACCACCTAGACCCACCCAGGTAGGACAGTGCCACCTGGGCGGACTCAACCTCACTGTTAAAGGAACAGGAGGGAGTGCGTAAATAAACTTGTTTCTGGAAAGATCGGGATCCAGCTAATCTAGTGAAAAAATTTTGGGCAGCCAGGCAGTTCTTCTTGGCAGGATGCAGGTTCTGGTTACAAGTTTCTTCTCCAGGAAGTGTCTGAGTTGGTAGGGACAGAGGCCTTGTTTATATACCCAAAAGTGCCTTTTAAGTGGGGGAGACTTCAAAGAGTGGCTTAGAAGTGCACCAGGTCCCCTTTCAGTTCAATCCTGTCTGCAAGCGTCCCAGTAGGGGGTGTGGCAGTCCTTTGTGTGAGAGCAGGACCTCACCCTCCCAGCCCAGGAAGACCCATTCAAAATGCAGATGTATGCAAGTGAGGCTGAGTATCCTGTGTTTGAGGTGTGTCTGAGTGAATGCACAAGGAGCTGTCAACTAAACCCAACCAGACGTGGATTGTAAGGCACAGAAAGATTTAAGTGCAGATAAATGCTCACTTTCTAAAAGTGGCATTTCTAAAATAGTAATATTAAATCCCACTTCGCCAGTCAGCAGGATTTAATGTCACCATTCTGGCCATACTAAATATGATCTTCCTACTCCTTTCAGTTCAGCAGCTACCACTCAAACATTGTATGAGGGTGGCCCCAATGTTAGCCTATGAATGGAGCAGGCCTCAGAGCAGTGTAAAAACAAATTTAGGAGTTTTACACTACCAGGACATGTAAACTACATAGGTACATGTCCTGCCTTTTGCCTACACAGCACCCTGCCCTATGGGTTACCTAGGGCATACCTTAGGGGTGTCTTATATGTAGAAAAGGGGGAGTTTTAGGCCTGGCAAGTACTTTTAAATGCCAAGTTGAATTGCCAGTGAAACTGCACACACAAGCCTTGCAATGGCAGACCTGAGACCAGGTTAAGGGGCTACTTAAGTGGGTGGCACAATAAGTGCTGCCGGCCCGCTAATAGCATTTAATCTACAGGCCCTGGGCACACACAGTGCACTATCTCTAGGGACTTATAAGTACATTAAATCGTCCAATTGGGTATGATCCAATGTTACCATGTTTAAAGGGCGAGAGCATATGCACTTTAGCACTGGTTAGCAGTGGTAAAGTGTGCAGAGTCTTAAGTGAAGGGAGGCAGGCAAAAAGTTAGGGGTGACCACCCTAAGGCTGTCAGGTCTCACACTTATGAATTGTGAATGGCCACCCAGCTTGTAAGAGCCCCAGACAGCGTGGCGTTAAACTCACAATAAAGGCATTATGGCCAGAACTGACACCACATTTAGGAAAAAAAGCTGCACCAGCTACTGCTCTGGATATTAGAGAGTGCATAGACTGAAAGAATCACTCATGAATTCATCTTGCTACTTGCTGCTTCACCGCCACGTATGGGTTTCCATCAATGAAACTTTAGTATTATAGGGCATATATCACAAGGAAGAAAACTCCCTTAGACATATTATCGATTCATTGACATTAGTACTGAACTAGGGCCTTTATGCTGGCGGAAACATGTTGGTATGTGTTATGGATACTTTAATATAGAAGGCACCACAGGTTCATGAAACCCTTTTTATAGTACTAATTGCAAGGAGGAAAAGTTAGTACCCACATAAGAGGATTGTGTGCCATATTGGAGATACAGACACATAGGCAAAATGGCAAGGTAAGGCAACTGCAATGAAATTAAGGGTTTCATGTATATAACCTATTACATTAAGACATGAAAAGTTTGAAGGAGTTCTTTGTTCTGCATGGATTAGGCCCACTCCCCATAGTTTTTTATAGTTGTAGTTTTCACTGATAAGTGTACTTAAAAACCGGATTATTGCATACAAAACCAAAAACCCAATTTGCAGAATCAGACTTTCCAAGCAGAAACTTACTTACACCTGTATAAATCTCACATATCTAGGTAGACCTTTCCACCCGAATAAGTTAAGGTTCTTGGTATAAAACAAGGAATGATGAGTGCCTGTCGCAGGACTTTGTAGGTACTTAAAACATTGTCCATTCATTTTCCCACCCTCAATACTCATGGAAATGTATTCTTGTAAACGTTCAGAGTACGTTTAGAAGGTGCTGGCAACAAAGGTGAAAGTGCAGTGATGCTTGGAACACACCCACTTTTAAAAGGGCTTAAATAGGGGCATGGGGAGGTGCTTCTGACAAGTACAGATTGGGCTCCCATACCACTGACAGACCCTATAGAAACATTGCATTGACTAAGAGGATTCATGCAGAATATTAGCACCTAGGTGTAAGTGACCCTGTCAGTGTGGATTGGTTATTCCCTCCTTTTTACCTACCACCAGATCAGTTATAGACATTTTCCAAAACTGTAAGTACTTTGATAGTTTAAGACACTCTAAGTTCTTGACTCCAGGGGAGCTTTTAATCATTAGGACATCTGAGCACTTTGTGAATGAAAGATGGTCTCGAACACTGAAGAAAACTTCTGCAAGCATTTTGATACTGAAGCACATGTTTGGAGTTGCCCTGGATTGTTTCTGGTACAGAGAGGGACCGGGTAGCTTGTACTTTGGTCAGATCTACATGACTATTCATAGGGCATGTCTTGTGGGGTCATCATCAGTTGTAGCCCAACACAGGAGCTCCTTAAAGGCGTCTGCTTTCTTTTGGGAAAGATTGATGAGGAAATCAGCGGGTCATCTGCATAGGGGTGTCCAAGCTCACACTTGAGAGTAAAAGGCATGCAAAAAGGCAAGATAATGTGAAGCAAGCATAGAGTTAAGACGCTCAGGTGGTCATTCCGACCCTGGTGGTCTCTACCCGATGTGGCGGTCTTCACCCATGGATTTTGGTGCATTTCCAGATTTATTAAATCTGAAAATGTGGGAATATTCTAAAATACCACAGCTTTCCCAGTAAGGCATAACAAGGAGAAATATCTCCATGTTTTCTTGTTATGTCCTCTTTCTATGTATGCTGTGTTCTCCTACACACATAGAACGATGAAAACACCTCTAAGATGCTGTTTTAGTGCAGTTCCTTCCTGCACAAAAACACTCCTCCCTGTAATGCAGGCACCCTGCATTGGTGTTAGGCTGCACGCAGTGCACCAGCGCCTTTCACGCAATGCAGCGCAGCAACTGTGCTGCCCTATGTTGCATGAAAGATTAGTAAATATGTCTTTACTACTTCCGCCTCACTCTGACTCACATTCTCTCACGTACTTATTTTCATTCATACTCATTCCCATTCACTGTTACTCACATACAGATGGACTCATACTCACTGGTTCCCTTTCTCCCTTACTAACACACTTACACACACTCACTGACTCTGAGCCCTAGTGCAACTGCACCTGCTGTACCACTGATAGCTACAGCCCTGACTCACTTCCATTCCCTCTCACAACCTCCAATCAATCATTAATTTAACACACTCATACCCCTTCACTCAGTCTCTCGTACTCACTTTCACTTACTCATACAAACTCTCAAACTCAGATTGCCACTCACTTTCACTCTCATTGACACTTTCAAAAACACCCACATGCACTTTCACTAAATCCCATTCACTCTCAGTCACTCAAAGACACTCAAAAGTTCATACACCCTTGCATTGAGAAATAATATTTTTTCACTTGCATTGTTTACTTAGCTTGCAACTCCATAGCAGCATCACAGCAGGAATTTGGTGCTGTGCATGAAACCGGCAAGCCATGCTTCCAAACAAGGAGCTAGACTGAGCAGAAAGACTGGCTTGAAAAGGGGAAGACCCACCTCAATCACTCTCCCAGCGCTTGCTAGGACTGGAAGAACAGCCTTACAAGAAGCCAGTAAAATGCTGGGGATCCTGCCCCTGCTGCTCTATATGGCCCATCATTGGCTTCAAGGATGCCCTGATGTGCACCCTGACAGCCACATTCTAGCAGATGTGGTGTGCTGCCTGAGACATGTGCAGTATGTCTGCTAATACAATGGATTGTGCCTGTGTGAGGGGAGTGTGGTTGAACAATGCCCCTTATACATGCGCAATCCAGACATCCAGCTAGAGTGACGTGTTGTAACAGCACTCTGGGGCAGGATCTTGCCTCAACTCGCAGACTCCCCTCCTCCTCGCCTGTCTTCAGGAGTCTGGAGATGAGGCACAGAGAGGTGACCTGCACACTATCAGTAGAAACATGTGTTTTCATGAACACTGCTAAATTGAAAAAATGTGCAGGTGCATCACAGGAGGCAGAGTTGTGCCCTTTAGCCCCTGAAGTTACTTAATTAAATTCGAAAAATCACAACTTCAGACATCTCAAAACAACTTCTTTGTGAAGTTCATTCCTTTATTAATATTGAAACAATTATTTTTCTTCAAGAAATACCTTCATGCAGCCAGTGCGTTTTGCACAAACACAATGAGCTTCCTCAAGGCTACAATTTCCAATATAAAAAAAAATTACAATCACTTAAAATTACAAGTTAAAAACATCCCCATATGTACACATAACAATTGAAGTAGGAAACCTATTACAATGATCAATAAAAAATTCTAGCATTCAGGTATGAGACAGGTTAGCTTGCAGAACAAAGTTGACAGAACAATCCATATAAATTTTGTCAAATTATTTTAAATTTTCAAAATAAAGAAAATGTACTTATACTGTCATATCTAAATCTTAAAAACAAATTGGACCAGCCAGCCTCCCTCACAAATTGGCGAGTAAAAAAATGTATTCACTTGTATCCCCGAAGATAGTCTATACATCAGTGTGATATAACATGATTTGTTATTTCTAAATCACAACTTTAACGTTTTGCCCCAAGGGGCATTCTTATTTATGACACACATAGATTTCAGTCTCAATAATCATGATTTACACAAATATTAATTTTAAGGCTGAATTCAGCTATCACCCACCCCCCAAAAAATGTTTTACCCATGTTGGGCATAAATTAACATACATTTTTGTAAATGCTGTACAAATCCTCGTTCAGTCTTACTTTTATTTGCTGGTGCTTTGCTAGGGCACCCAATGACCAGCAAAGAAAAGTTAAAGAAGAGAGAAAGAATGGTGACTTAAAGTCCATGAGCATTTGAAATGAATTTGCGACCACCATCACTTGTTATTGGTCAAACTAAAAATTTGTTTGTTTTATCAATTGTGTGATGGCATCTCTTACAAGGTTAGGAACATAAAAAAGGAGCTCTATTAATTTTGCTTTATCTTTCCTAGCAATGTTTCCAGGACCAGACCATACAACAACTGTGACCAGTAAGTACTTTTGAGGTATAATTGATAACAATGTTTTGTAGGTCTGGCTACAGATATCTTTATTTATTGATTACGTATTGCCATTGATTCATCCCAAGTGCATTAGGTAGCGGATAAAGTTGATCTGCGTCTGCCTCCTCAGCCATTGGCTTTTTTGTGATTTTCATAGGTTGACATTGATTGGATCAGCTGGGCATCAAGGCTACGGCATTGGTTGATGGCTGAATTATCCCATTTGTGTTCTAATTAGGTTTTGGTGATGGGACATAAAGTGGACATTTTGTTAGACTGCAGTTCTGATATTTGTCATCTAGCTTGCAGTTGGGTGCCAAATGGTATCTTTTGATTACAGTATTATATTATCATTGCTGATTTATGGCATTTTTGTTTTGGAAGTACATGCTATATGGAGGTCTTAGCCTGTATCACCCGTGCACACTCATGCGTTTTAGTTTGCTGACATGATAACATGTTGGATTTACTGCTACAATTGTTCAAAAAGTAAAGACATGCACACACATAGGGCCTCATTACGAGCCTGCCGGTCTTTGGACGCAGCTGTGTCGGTCCAACCTTCGCATTACAACCCTGGCAGGTGGACCTGCCTGGGAACCAGCGTCCCTGCCAGGAACATTGTTCCCAATCAAATGATATTGGTTGTACTCAGCCAGGGCAGCTCTGAAGGGAAAAATATTGTGGTTAACAAATACTGTCCTAAAAATATTGTGGTTTCAAAAATATTGTGGGACAGAAATGATGAATCTCATTTTTTTAGGTATTGAAGTTTTTTTAATGTAGTTGTACATAGCATTGTTTTATTTAATGTGGTTGTATTTTTAATAATCTGATAAATATCAATTATTTTAGTATTATAAGTTACTAGCATTATAAAACTATTATAAAAAAACTTGTATTTAACTTGTAGTATAAATTTCAAATTTTTTATATAAAATATACCCTTTAGGTCTGGCTTGACAGCTCAGTTTTTGACAGACATTTTGAGGAATATTTATTGAAAAGTAGAGCATCATTCCTGGCACGTCACTTTTCTAGCACCCCACTGCGTCCCTCTAATGACACCATGTGTGTGTGTATTTACCATGTGGCGCACCAAGGCAGGCGTGTCCACATTAGCATTATAATTTATGGCACAAATGTGGTGCTTTGCTGGATTAGCGTCATAAATTATGGTGCTAATGTAGCAAAGCATAGGGAGGGGTTAATAATGACGCTAAAAATGGCGCAGTGAAATCTAGTAAATTTCACTGTGCAAGTTTTCTGGGCCTCCCAACATGGAAATACCCCCCCTGCATACATTATGACTGGCGTTGCCATAATGTGGCGCAAGGACTTACAAAGTAGCACAATGCTTTTATTGTGCCACTTTGTAAATATGGTGCATGGGAAATGCCACCTTAACGTCACAGATGCGGAAACAAATGACACAAATGTGGCGTAAGGTGGCGCTAGGGGCCTCATAAATATGCCCCTATGTGATTAACCTAATAAAGAGGTTTAAGAAGCACAACCAGAAGAGAAACATTGGTCCTCATTACACGTACTCGCTGTGGCGTTCGGCCAGCCACATAACAACCTTGACGGCCCGACCACTAAGGAACCACCATCTCCGCCAGGATCTTGGATCCTTGGGGTCTGGCAGTGGCAGAGATCCTAATCCACATGCCCTGCGGATTACGACCTTGTTCTCCGCCAGCCGTTTCATGGTGGTAACACTGTCATGAAAAGGCTGACGGAAAACAGGTGCAGGGGGCCACAGGGGGGGCCCCTGCACTGCCCATGTCAAGTGCATGGGCAGTGCAGGGCCACCCCAGCCCAGCCCTTTTGCAATGTTCATTGTCTGCTTAGCAGAAAATGAACATTGCGAGGGTGCGGGTGCACCCTGCTGGCTACAGCATTGCCGCCGGCTCAATTACGACCCAGAGACAATGCTGTAGCATGTTTCCCGCTAGGCGGGTGGGCAGGCAGAAACGTAGGTTTTCACCTGCCGACCTAGCGGGACACTCTTAATGGGTCCAGCGGGGAGGTAGCCAGTGTGGCAGCAACCTCCCTGTCGAAAGTTCGGCGGGCAGTGCAACCTGTCCGCCAAACTCCTAACAGGGCTCATTGTCTCCACCCACATTTTGGTAGCTAAGAGTACATGGTTCAATTGTCAGACATTATATATCTCCAAAAAACAATGCTTATCAGAGCTTGAGCTTTAAGAGGCACACCCATGACATTGCACTGCTCTTGACATTGTAATGTTCTTAAAATGTCTAGATAACTAGAGAACTAACAGTTTTTTCTTTGGCAGAAGCACAGCTGGGAAGAGGGCTGTCATTAATTGCAGACTTCAATGCTGAGTTTTGCATATGAGAACCCCAGGCTACACTAATCTATGTGTATTTTTAGGTCTGGATTAACAGTGTCCTTTTGAGATCAACATAAAAATGTCTTTCAGAGTCCTACTGAGAGAGGGGCTTGCTCTCCACCCACATGTTGTTTTCCCCAAAGTACAGAATTTAGTTCATCCAAATGTATGTGCTTCCAATAAAAGGACAGCCTGTATTGCACATTTTGGCTTGTGTAAAATGTTATATTCAATACAACGGGCCTGAGCTGGTTATGTGGCAAGCCATTGATCATAGCTATAGGCCTCATCTGTTTATTATGAAATTATATGATAAAGGCAGTAGGCATGGCATGTTTATTGGTAAAAGTATGTTAAAAGTTGACAGTCATTTAATTGTGGATTGGTATTACTACTTTAATATAGAATATCAGACTGCTACTTTTACTTTTCCTCTTTTTCACTCTCTCTTTTCTTTCCTCTTAAATACTATTGAGGCAGCACCGAGATGCCCCTGGGCATTTATATGCTCTTTACAAATACATAAACTCAAACTCTTATAAATAACCCTACAGATAAGTATTCTGCTACATGGAATCTCACAGATTACCATAGTAGGCAATCATTATGGTGTTGGTCACCCAGTGTGGCTTACTCTGTGAGAATCCTTGTTAGGCTGTTTTAAGTGAGAGTATTTTGCTTAGCCAACTGTAATTTTAGAACTGTGTGTCTGATGTTTGCTTTGTGCAAAAGCTTACGCTTAAAATTGACGGCTGAGTCGGTTATGGGGATAAACTATAGGCCTGATTGGAACTCTGGGAACCTTATATGCGATGCTATGTGTCTGGTCTGTATATCATGAAACATTATGGAAAGGGAGGTTGGTCTAGCTTATTAATTGTGAAAAACATATGTGAAAACTAGTAAGCCTTTAGTAGTCGGTGGTTATCACATTGTTTCATAGGACTTGGATGGATATTTTGTTAATCTCATCATAGTAGGCAAGCATTTTTTGTTGGCCAACCATTCTGACAAAACCTCAGTGGTTTCACTGAGATAGTTCTTGTTTTGCAAGCTGTGTTTTTCTACATATTTGTAATTTTATAACTGAATGCATGATGTTTGCCTGTTTATGTGCACTTGAATAGACCGGTGTCAGGTAAAGTGTAAAGCCGATGTTAAAGGGTAAAGGCTTTATTGGTTTATTGGGAGAAGTGATGGCAGCTTTATTAGGTTTGATGTGTTTATTATGAAACGTTTGGATGTTATGACAAAGCCAGTAGGCCTGACATACCTATTGTATTAAGGGAGCATTGGAAACGATTGGCGTTTACAATGGTTTGCTATTCCGTTGTGCTAATGCTATAGGAAGGTATTTTGTTACATGACATTTCACAGATTACTGTAGTAGGCAGATGTTTAGGTGCTGGTGATCCACCCAAACAAACTGTGGGGATTCAAGACATGCACTACAAATATCCTTGTTAGGCTCTTTTAGGCAATACAACATTATGATTTACCAACTGTAATTGTGCCTACATTTGTACTTTTATCACTGTATGCCAGATGGTTGTCTTGTGGAAAGCTTACAGTTAGTGTAATGGGCTTTAGCTGGGTATAGTGACAAGCTATTGATGAAGGGGCTTAATTAGTGTACAGAGAAAGACATTGTCCGATTCCCTAGGTGTGATCTATAAATAATGAAAAGTGAGAACGTTGGCCTTACTGAAATGCATGTTAAAGCAAATGGGCTATTAAGGATGCATTGTTATTACACTGTGCTAAAACCTGGAGAATGTAGTTTGTTACATGAAATCTTGCACATTTCTCTTTGTAGGCAAGGGTTTTGGTGACCCACCTGTATAAACTACGGAGATAGATGATTGCACTATGGTAATCTTTATTTGGCTGTATTAGTAGGGATTTTATACAGTTTAATGAATGTGCTTTGTACATATTTGTTGTTTCTGATGGTGTACTTGATGGTTGCCTTGTGGGAAGGCCTGATTGTATATAATGAAATGTTATGATGAATACAGTTTCTCTGACATGTTGAAAACCAGATGTTAAAGTCAATTAACCTTTAAGGAGAGATTGTTATTAAAGACTACAGGCCAGGTTTTTTGTTACAGGAATCTCACAGATTACCACAGTAGGTAAGAGGTTTGGTTCTGGTTCCCAACTCTTACAAAGTGTAGATTTAATGATTTCTACTCTCAGAATCCTTATTACACCGTATTAGAAATGTGGCCTTTAACTGGCAGTCAGTTTACACCCTGTCCAAGTAGGGACACTCACTCTAGTCAGGGTAAGGGAGATACCCAGCTCAGATAACCCCTGCTCACCTCCTTGATAGCTTGGCACAAACAGTCAGGCTTATCTCAGAAACAATGGGTAAAGCATTTGCACATAACACACAGCAGTACAGTGAAAACACTACAAAAGGACACCACACTCATTTGAGAAAGATAGCTAATATGTTAAACAAGACTAAAACGAGAAAAATCCAACATACAGTAATAAAGATATGCAGTTAGTAGCTCCATCGGGGGCTATCATAGTGCCTTGAACAACAAATCTGACAGTTCAGGCCGTCCACCGGGTCGTCGGCCAGCTACAGTGTCGGGAAGACCGTCAAACAGTACCTTGGAAATGTAGGGTGTTGTGATCCTTGCGATGAGATCCAGAGTGCGGCGTGACTGGCATTGGCAGGTGTCGTGGGCATCAGTTCTGGTGGTCGGTGAAGGGGTCGTTGGGCCGTTGGTGTCACACACATTGCAAATTGAACTCCAGGCTGAGGGTGAAGTCAGGAGCGCTGGTGTTGATGTCATTGGGGCTGTGGTACGAAGTGGAACGATGCGAAGTGCGGCGCTCACAGGTCATGGTGCATGCAGCGGTTTGGTGACGGCCTCCTGCAGTGTCGGTAAGACCAGGGGTGCGGTGTGAAGCGAGGAAGTGCGAAGTGCAGTGTCTCGAGGTCACATGCAGGCAGCTGCATTGTTGTTGCTGAAGCGCTGTAATCAAAGGCCCAAGGCGACGGTACGACACTGGACGGGCTCCGTGCGGCACCCATGGTTCGCAGTGCAGACACAGGCATCTGTTGACAATGCTGGAGTCAGTGGTGCTGGTGTCGTTGGACTGGGGCTACGGGTCGGGGCAGGACGTTGCTTTGCGTACCTCACAAGCGGTGATCTCAGGCCAAGGTGCAGGCAACGGTGCAATGTCAGCATAGAGGGTTGTTGGGGATACCAAGGCTGAGGTGTGAGTAAGGCGATGCAGGGTGCGTGGGCCACAGGTCAAGGTCAAGCAGCGGCTCATTGATGGTATCAGGTGGCGGTGTGGTGAGATCAGGGTTGAGGTGCAAAGCGGAGCATGGCTCTGTGTGGCATCGTGAGGTCACGGTGCAGGCGTCGGAGTGGTTTTTCTTCTGCTGCAGCACAAAACACACAGTTCCCAGTGCTGTACAGTTCACAGTGCTTTCGGAAGATGAACCTGAATTCTTTGATATTCCTTGGACTTCCAACATGAGGTAAGCTCTACTTCAAGGCCTTGGAGAAACTTCACAAGGAGATAAGACATCAAAGTCCAGTCTTTGTCCAGGCAGAAGCAGCAACTGCAGGCCAACACAGCAAAGCACACACACCAAAGGGGCAGTTCCCATCCTCCGGCTCTTCTCCTCCTTGGCAGAGGTTCCTCCTGATCCAGAAGTGTTCTAAAAGTCTGGGGTTTTGGGTCAGCTACTTATACTCATTTCTGTCTTTAAAGTAGGCAAACTTCAAAGGAAAGTCTCAGTTGTTCACAGGATCCTGCCTTTCCCAGGCCTGGCCCCAGACACATTCCAATGGGTTGGAGAATGCGTTGGGTGCGGGCAGGCATAGTCCTTTTAGGTGTAGGTGTCAGCTCCTCCCCACTCTAGCCCAGGAAGACTCATCAGGATATACAGAACACGCCTCAACTCCCTTTGTGTCACTTTATAGAGGGAATTCACAAACAGCTCAACTGTCAGTCTGACCCAGACGTGGAATCCACAGGCAGGCAGAGGCACAGAATGGTTTAGCAAGACAATGCCCACTTTATAACAGTGGCATTTTTAAACAGACAATCTAAAAACCAACTCTACCAAAAGATGTAGTTTTAAAATGTGAGTTCAGAGACCCCAAACTCCAAATCTGTAACTGCTCCCAATGGGAAACTACACTTAAAAGATAGTTAAAGGCAGTCCCAATGTTAACCTACGGGAGAGTTAGGCCTTGCAATAGTGAAAAACAACTTTGGCAGTATTTGGCAGTGGGTACACTTGCCAGGTCGAATTGTTAGTGCAAAACTACACACACAGACACTGCAGTGGCAGGTCTGAGACATGTTTACAGGGCTACTCATGTGAGCGGGACAATCAGTTCAGCAGGGCCACTAGTAGGGTTTGATTTAGAGGCCGTGGGCACACATAGTGCACTTTACTAGGGACTTACAAGTAAATTAAATATGCCAATTTTGTAGGAACCAATGTTACCATGTTTAGGGGAGAGAGCACATGCACTTTAGCACTGGTCAGGAGTGGTAAGGTGGGCATTATCGTAAAACCAGCAAAAACAGGGTCATAAAAATGGAGGGAGACTGACAAAAAGCTGGGGGATGACCACCCTAAGGGTGTCAGGTCTAACACACACACACTCACAGACCCACATAACCACTCACACACCCATTCACAGACCCATACAGCTGCTCACACACCCAATCACACACCCACATCATCACTCACACACCCACTCACAGACCCACTCAGCTACTCACACACCCACTCACAGACCCACACAGCCACTCACACACCCATCTAGGGAGTGAGTCATACAATGACTTAAACATCCACTCACCAAAGCATAGGGTCACTCACTCACCTACTCACAGACCTATACAACCACTCGCAAACCCACTCACACACCCACATAGCCACTCCCACTCACAGACCCCCACTGCCACACACCCCCACTCGCAGACCCACACAGCCTCTCAGACACCCACTCAGAGACCCACATAGCCACTCACACACCCACTCACATACCCAAAAACCCACTCACACACCATCTCACAGACCTGTACAGCAACTCAGACACCCATTCACTGACCAACAGTCACTCAAACCTCCACTCACAGACCCTTGAAGATACTCACATACCCACTGACAAACTCACATACCCAGACACACTCCATACAGCCACTCACACACACCCTCATGGACCCACATGACCACTCAGACACCCATTCACAGACCTACACAGCCACAACACACCCACACACACCGACATAACCACTCACACACCCACTTACAGACCCACGCAGCCACTCACACAACCCACTCACAGTCCTACACAGCCACTCACACACCCAGACACCGACCCACACAACTCACACACCCAGACACCGAGCCACACAGCCACTTACAGACCACTTACAGACCAATTCACTGATCCATATAGCCACTCACACAACCTCTCACACACTCACAAAAGTACTCACACACCCACTCAGACACCCATTCACACACTCAGACAACCACTTACATACCCACACAACCACTCTCACCGACTCACGCACCCATATAGTCACTGATACATCCACTCACAGACCCAGAGAATCGCTCACACGGCCACACAGCCACTCACCCACTCAGTCATACACCAACCCATCACATCGAGGTGAAACTAAAGTTATAATGCAGTTGTGTTTTCATAATATATCTTTTTTTTAAACTAAAATGACATATTCAGTCACAAACCAAAGGTTACAGACATATAACAGAGTTGGGAAATTGATTAAAAAACAGTACAAATTTACAAAAGAAAACAAATGTTACAGGCGTGCTGGAGTTACAAATGCCACTACAAAAACATAGAAATTCACTAAAAAAAACAAAGATTACAGGGACATTATAGTTAGGAAATAGAATTTAAAAAACATAGAAATTCACTAAAAAAAGCAAAGGTTGCAAGGATGTTATAGTGAGGTTCACATTGTATGTGCACAAAAGCATAGAAATACAGCAGTTATAGCTACAGTTATCTCAAGTGACTATAACTCGTGCCCTAAGTTAACTATAACTCGCGGCTTCACCATGCACTGCTGATTCCCCACATATTACATCACTCATGACATCTTCTATTTTCAGTGAAACAGTTAGGGCAATCCTAGAATGACAAGATTGGTAAGTCATATGTTTGCCCTAGCAGCACTGATGGTGAAGTAAAAGTGCTGGAGAGTATGCACAGCTCATACACCAAAGTCTCCACAGAAAGTAGCAAGGTTTACTAAGTGGCTCTCCAGTTCTGTACCGATTGTGAGAAATGTTAGGCTTTCTTTGTCAGAGAAATTTGGATTAATCCAGTGCTTAATTTGAGCCGGTGGTTTCCGGTGCAGGGCACCAGCACTTATTTTTGAGGGACGGCACTTATGCTTCCGCCTCAAGAATTTTCTTTGAGCAAAAGACACATAGGGGAAAGACAGAGGAAGAGAAGAACTAAAAACCATCACAAAGGGAGAAAGCGGAAAGCTGCAAAAGTGAGCCGAAGCAGCAGGGAATGGCTGTAAATGGATTAAAGAGGCTTGAGATGACTTTAGGATTACGATGCTTCAGTATTCCGTGCTCGCACATTTGGATGCAGCCGCCGCGAGTTGCGGAGGAGAGCTTTGGACACCGGTACATTTTTATTTATAAATTAAGCACTGGCTGAATCTTGGTCACACAAGCCTGTTTTAAAATGTGCTACAAAAAGTCATGCCTCATGTGATCATGATTGACAAGAACCTTTGTTCTATGAAGCCTTACAGTGAATAGATATCTTTAACAGAACCTTCTTAGTCTTTCTAGATATTAAAACCAGAAATGCAGGTTTCAAATCATTCTTTTCCGCCAAGATACTAAAGCTAGTTTGCAAAGTAATTTCTTAGACAAAAGCTATCACAATTGCAGCCTGCATTTTGACTCTTATAGGTTATTGCTACTGCCTTTCTAGCTTCACTGTGGAAAAACAACTGTGAACCAAATAAGCACTTTGAATATTTTCTGAAATGTCCTTACTAATTTGAGCAGTTAACGGTTGCAGCCATTTACATTCATGGAGAAAATTCATTCTGCACTGTATCAAAATTGAACAAGCATTTGCAATGCAGGTTTGGGAACAAAATGGGTGGAGCTCGATTGATGGTGGAGGGGAACATGGCAGTCCGCTAGACGCGTAGACTGCGGCCTCCGCCCTCTGCTCTTCTTCCCGCCGGCTCCCCCATTGCAGGGATGATTTTTTGCCTGTTTCTCTTCATTCCTTACCTGCCTGTGTCGGATGGGCGCCCCTAGTCAAGGGGCTCTCCCCGAGTGGGCTGATTTTTTGCTGGGCTGCTCCCTGTTTTCTGCTGTGTCACCGCTCCCCTCGCGCTGTTTTCATGCTGCCTGAGGTGCTGCGGCCAGGCTGTGTTTCCAGGGCAGCCGAGGCAGAGTCAGCACAGGCTTGTTCCTGGCTCTGCCTTTGCAGAATCAGGATCTTTGAGAGGAGCTAGATTCAGAGCTTCCTCGTGCTTGTGACTCCGGCAAGGTCATTTGGCAGCATTTTTCCACGCCTCAGGCTTTTCACCATCAGCTTTCCTGCATGACCCCCAGGCGCCCTTCTGGGCCGGGGGCCAAGACAAAGTCGCAGCGGCAGAAGTTGTATTTATTTAAGCCCGGTTTGGACTACCCGGGTTCTTTGTCAGCCTCCACAACATTGCCACCACCGCCACCACCGGGTACAGGGGTAAGGAACAAGCGCGGTGCCAAAGGGAAACCCTCAGAATTATTATTGCCATCACTTTCATTATGTGAGGGAGGGGTTTCTCTTCAAAATAACCAAGCCCCACTGTCTAAAACTACTACAAGTGTCATTACTAGGAGAGTCAAAATTACTCCCTCTCTCAGGTGTTTTCTCAAGGTTGCAGACCAGTCCTGTGTTTCACAGATTGTGCCTACCCTCCACCCTTGGTAAATACGGCTGCGAACATGGCTAATATGGCAGGAGTTCTACCTACTCTGCTCGTTTTATCACGCAGTCCTGCAGTCCTGCCATGCAGGAAGTAGGACAGGGCGCAGTCGGGGGGCTCCAACATTACCGCACGAGGTGGAGTCTGAACGAACTAGTGCAACTTATACGGATTCCCTTCTCCAGTCATTATTGCAAGAGAAGAGAGACAAATTTGCTGTCTCTCAATCTAACCAAGCTAAAATCCAGGGGCTTTGCGATGGTCTTGACGTGAAAATTACTAATTTAACAGAGAGATTAGGAGCTATGGAGTCCTCTATTTGTGCACTACGGGCAGAAGTGGAGTTGAACAGTCATGAGGTCCAAACTTTGAAACGAAGTGAGAAAGACCAGAGAGAGAAACTAGGATCCTTGGAAAATCACTGTAGGCGGAATAATCTCAGATTTCTGAATATTCCATAAAGTGTGGAAGGGGACATGTTGGAAAATGGGTTATTGGTAAGGGCAGGTAGGTACCTACACCTAGCAACAAGCCACTAACCTCCACCTAGGTACAGTTAGGTCTCAGTAAATTAATCCCAGCTCAACCCTTGGTAGGTTGGCAACGAGCGTCAAGGCTTAACTTAGGAGACAAAGGCCCTCATTCTGATTCTGGCGGGCGGCCTCCGCCGCCCGCCAGAATTCCGCCCTCCAAAATACCGCGCCGCGGTCAAAAGACCGCGGCGGGTATTTCAAGTTTTCCCCTGGGCTGGCGGGCGGCCGCCAAAAGGCCGCCCGCCAGCCCAGGGGAAAACGACCTTCCCACGAGGATGCCGGCTCGTAATCGAGCCGGCGGAGTGGGAAGGTGCGACGGGTGCATTTGCACCCGTCGCGTATTTCACTGTCTGCCAAGCAGACAGTGAAATACTTGTAGGGGCCCTCTTACGGGGGCCCCTGCAGTGCCCATGCCATTGGCATGGGCACTGCAGGGGCCCCCAGGGGCCCCGCGACTCCCCCTCCCGCCATCCGGTTCCCGGCGGGAGAACCGCCAGGAACTGGATGGCGGGAGGGGGAGTCGGAATCTCCAAGCCGGCGCAGCAAGCTGCGCTGGCTTGGAGGATTCCTGGGGGCAGCGGGAAACCGGCGGGAGACCGCCGGTTTCCCTTTACTGACCGCGGCTAATCCGCCGCGGTCAGAATGCCCCGCGGGGCACCGCCGGCCTGTCGGCGGTGCCACCGCGTCCCGTGGCCCTGGCGGTTCTATACCGCCAGGGTCGTAATGAGGGCCAAAGTGTAAAGCATTCAAATATCACAAAACAGTAATTAAATAAAACACAGGAAACAGTTTAAAAATCCAAATTTTTTTATCTTTAAAATGACACAAAAACGATTAAAATCGGTTCAGGGGAACCGGAGATATGAATTTTTAAAGAATTATTACTTTTCTAGTGCTTAGAAACAAAAAGTGCCAATCGGGTCATCTGGTTGCACCTCGACCGGGGCAAAGTCAAACTTTCAGGCCGACCGCGATGGAGCCCTGCTCGGCTACAGGTCGCGGGAGGCCTCGGTTAAAAAGTTACCTTCTGATTTAGGGGGTTATTCTAACTTTGGAGGAGGTGTTAATCCGTCCCAAAAGTGACGGAAAAGTGACGGATTTACCACCAGCCGTATTACGAGTCCATTATATCCTATGGAACTCGTAATACGGCTGGTGGTATATCCGTCACTTTACCGTCACTTTTGGGACGGATTAACACTCCTCCAAAGTTAGAATAACCCCCTTAGTCTTTATTTTGAAGTTTTTCTTCACCGGGACGAACTTGCCAGTTGAATCCGACCTCCTGGAGCCCTTGTCCGGATACGCGATGTGGGTTTCCTCGGTGGAGACTTTTACCTTCGGACTTAGTCGTTTTTTCGAGATGAAATTCCTTCGACCGGGGTAAACCTGGATCTTGATCCGACGTCCGTGGAGCCCTTCTCGGATACGATGGCTGGGAGGTCCCGGTCAACTTTTTACGTTCGGACTTAGTCTCTTTTTTGGATGTTTTTCTTTACCGGGACGAACCACGAAGTCAATTAGCCTAATTTGCATATCCATTTTACACAGAGCACAGGCCCTGGGACTGGTTAGCAGTACCCAGGGCACCTTTAAAGTCAGGAAAACACCAGCAAAAAGTGGAAAATGGGGGCAAAAAGTTATGGGGCCTCTGCAATCAGCCCTGTTTTCTCACAGGACAATATTAAAGGCCTCATAATATCCTTGATTAAAGAACATATCCCGACTGTGACCTCCTTTGATCTGGACTCGGAAATTCAGAGAGTCCACCAGGACCCTTTTAGGAGAAACCCTAACAAGGATAAACCCAGGAAGGTGCTGGTTAATTTAGCCTCATATCGAGTGAACGAGCTGATCCTTACAGACGTGCTCAAAGTCCAGGGATTTCGGCATGAGAGCTGGACTTTCCTAATAAGATCTGAAATGTCTAGGGCAACGCTAGATCAACATTGGGAGCTGGGGAAGTTCATGCAGGAATTTAAGACTTTGGGTGCCATTCCACAACTGAGGTTCCCCACAACCCTGAGGGTAATGTGGAAAAATAAAATGCATAATATCCGAGATCCCCAAGAAGCTAAGGTTTTGATCGAACAGATAAAAGGGGAGAGCTAGTGGGCTTGGGAGGGCTTGGCCTAAGGGTAGTATGAACCACCCAACATGGTTTCAAGGAGGGTTCCCCAGGGAGGGTTTGGGGATGGGTAGTGTGTCACGTTTTATAATGACCTGGCTAAGGTCACACTGGGTGGGGAGCAGATGGGAAGAAAATGAATAAATTGAGTCCTCACACGGTTACATAACTTTTAGGGCTAGACAAGAGATAGCTACCTGGATAAGAACACAAGGACGGGGCCAGGCGACACTTATAAACTTAAAATTCTTACCTGGAATGTAAATGGTCTTAGAGTAAACAGCAGAAGAAAGAGAATTCTTGAGTTTCTAAGATTATCTGATAGTCAGATCATTCTCGTGCAGGAGACCCATGTAAGATTGTGAGGAGTGGATGAGTATCCTCAAGATGCAAAGGTAGATTACTCACTTTGCCTGTACTATTCAATCTTGCAACGTGAAAGGGGTAGCGATCATTGTAAAGAATAAGGTCCAAAGTCACCTGACAGATGTCAGCCCTGATCCTGGGGGGAGATGGGTCCTGGCAAATATTCAGTTGGAAGGGGCCAAACATACTTTGGTGTCTTCTTATGGTCCTAACGTGGATGACCCGGGCCCACTTAGGGATCTCTATGAGCAACTGGCGGGAAGAGCTCAGAATTTGATAATAGCTGGTGGAGACTTTAATGATTTGCTTAATCCTACCTTAGATAGGTCAACTCCCAGGCCGATCGTCAGTACAACAAATATGAGAACCTGCTTGCATAATATAATGGAAAATGTTGCCCTGATTGATCCCTGGTGAAGCAGAATGGGACACTTTCTGGAATAAAAAACATGGTCATACTTTTAGAATTGACTTTTCTCTGATGGATGTAAGACTTCGAAATAACTTAGTGGAAATCTCCCACCAGCCAAGTCATCTCTCGGATCATACAGCCGTACAGCTGGTCATAACTCTTTCTGATTCTCGTGCATGTCCCAGATGGACATTGGATCGATCTCTCCTGGGGGAAGAAAAGATACTTTTAAAGCTGAAAAGGGACTCTAAGGACTTTTTTAAAATTAATTTAGGTTCTGCATCGATTGCCATGGTTTGGGAACCGTATAAGGCATTCATTCGTGGAAAATTGATCAGCTATGCTACTTTCAGGGCTAAGAGAACTAAAGCCACAGTAGAGACTCTTGAGGGTAAACTTAGTTTCTTGCAAGTCCAGAGGATTATTTCCCATGATGCCACAACACACATAGACTTACAGCACCAAATTCAGGAAGTTAAAAATTCACTCGAGGTCTTCTTGGAATCAATTGTGAAGAGCAAATGGGAAGCTATTATTAGCCTGGAAGACTAGGTTTGGCAATGTTATGAATAGGATTAAAGGCATAATAATAGGCGAGACGGGCAGAATTTCCTCAGAGGATCAAGACATTGCAGGAGAATTTGTTAATTTTTTTTCAGAACTAAGTAGAGATGACTCTGTGGCTTCAACAGAGGCAATTGAAAATTGATTGAAGGGAGATATTCTTCCCAGGTTAGAACCAGATAAAAACCAGAGCCTCAATCAATGTTTTCACTTTAGCGAAGTAGATAATGTTATTGCTGGCTTGAAAAACGGAAAGGCTCCGGATCCAGATGAAATATCAGCCGAAGTGTATAAACTCCTGAGAGAAGAGCTCGTGCCAATTTTGACTCAGTTGATGAACTTGATTCTTAATGAGTTTTCCCCGGTTCCGACCTCTTGGAATGAAGCTATTATAACCTTAATATTAAAGCCGCAGAAAGATCTTGGGAGATGTGAGTCCTATAGACCCATTTAATTGCTTAATAACGATTATAAAAATTTTGCACAAATACTTGCTAGGAGGTTGGATAATGTGATCAGTGACTTAGTGCACAATAAACAGAAATGTTTTATGAGAAATCAACACCTAGGGGACCTGACTCAGGATCTAGTCTCCGTAATTGACATTGCAAAAACCATGAACATGCCTCTCACTATATCAACAATTAATGCTGCAAAGGACTCTGACAGAGTAAGCTGGCTCTTACTGCTTGGGAGATCATTTTCTTAAAGTAATCAAAGCTAGTTATAAGGCTCCTTCTGCTCGGGTCCTGGTTAATGGTATCTTATCCTCACATTTTAAAATTGAACGGGGGACACAACAGGGTTGCCCCCTCTATCCTCTTCTTTCTAATTTATATATTGAACCTTGACCAGGAGAATCAGATCAGACCAAAGAATTATACCCTTCCAGTATCACGACTGGGTCTTGAAGGAAGCTCTATATGCAGATGACCTTCTGATTTATACACAGAACCCCCAAAGTGCTTTTCGGGCACTTTTTCAAATTATTGCTAGATTTGGGGAAATTTCAGGTTACCTCGTTAATATGGATAAATCTGAAGTAATGACCTGGAGTGGCCCACAGGATAGCCCAATATTTGTTACTTATGGGTAAAAGTGGTCAAGAATCTGGCAGAGATGGCCCAGGTGAATTTTGTGCACCTCTTTAGGGAAACAAAAATGTTACTCTATCAATGGTCACACTTACATCTTTCCATACTAGGTATAACAAATTTAATAAAAATGGTGGTACTGCCAAAATGTACTTTCATTTTTAATGCCATTCCCTTATTCTTTAAAACTGACTGGTTAAGGAAACTGCAGAGGGAATTATTTAGCTTTATCTGGTCCTATACAAATCCCAGGATAGCATGGAAAAAATTGAGAAAGAAGAAGCTGGAAGGAGGAATTGCATTTCCAGATTTCCAACTTTACTACTGGGCATTTCAGTTCAAAAATATCAGTACTCCTCTCCAAGGAATATCCACCTTTTTGACTCCAAGCATTAACAGGGAACTTCGGGACCAGGGCACACAGTTTCTTTATAAATATGGACACCCCAGGTTTTACAAAAAGTTAGACTAAAAGTTCTTAATAATGCCTGCTGGATTTGGTATGGAGTAAGATCGAGACTGGACATCCCGTATTACAGCTAGCTGGCCCCAATTTGGAATTCTCCGGGTACACCACTATGTCTTCAAGATGCACTTGCTATGCACTGGTAGAGGGAGGAATTGTGCACTGGGGACAGATAGTCAGTGGGGGCTCAGTAAGCTCTTGGGAATCCTTATCCGAAGCAACCAATGCTAAATTGTCTAGGTTTAAATACATGCAAATTAAAATTTGGGTACAAGGAGAACCTGAGGCCGGGTGTTCTACGGGTTGGGAAAGGGAAATAACTGGTTCACAGAGATTAAATAAAGAAGTTTCAAAGTGGTACTGGGCTTTAATACAAGCTGAAGATGTCTCTTGCCCATTACCCACAGAGATGTGGGATCCTGTTTTTCCTGCACTAGACCTTCTGTATTTCTGGCGGGCCTCTATGAATATACTTTGGTCTGTGGTAAAATCTGCTCCCCTGTGGAGGAACCACCTGTTCACTGTATATTGAGCTTACTGGACTCTCAGAAGGCTTGCTAGAATAGGATTTCAAAGGAAGAGCAACTGCCCGAAGTGTGATCTAGAGCAGTGGTTCCCAACCTGTGGGCCGGGGACCCCTGGGGGTCCGCGAAGCCTCCTCTGGGGTCCGCGACTGCTTAAAAAATATAACAATATTAGGTCCCAGCTATCAGAAATGACTCAGTGGGGGTCCTCGGGTTCCAATAATGATTCAGTAGGGGGCCCCGGGCTCCAGTACTGATAAAATGGGGGTCCACAGAAGTCAAAAGGTTGGGAACCACTGATCTAGAGGGAGCAGATGATATCCATTTTTAGTGGCAGTGTCCGGGGATCCATATATTCTGGGAACAAGTGGGTAAGACGATCTTATCTATCATAAACAGACGTGATGAGTTAACTCTACCAATGATTATATTTAAGTTATATGAGGGCGCCAAGAGGAATTGGTTCAATAGATTGGAGAGACCCCTGGTGCACCTCTTCTTTTATTTGGTCCTGATAGCACGGCAGGAATTATGCATTAAGTGGGTCTCTATCCTCCCCCCTACCCACACGGATTGGCTACTGTCAGTTAAGAGAATCTCTGACCTAGATTGTAGTAATGGTTCGGATAAGTGTCTTAGAATGTGGGAACCCTTCATGGCCTTTTATAGACCATCTCCTCCCGGCAATAGTCCAGTGAGAACTAATCTGATTTAACTTAATTTAACATTTGAGATTCGATTTGGTCAGAGTTCAATGATTAAGCACTAAGACCCAACAGCAAGGGGGGTGGGGCTGGACCTGTTCTGCCCCCCCTCCTAAGGCTGATGGGAGCCGCTCTTTCTTTTAGTGTCAGTCAGTAGGCCAGGGTTCTGTCCAAAACTGGGACATGTTGCAGCTTCTCCTGTCTGTCTTTTGCTACAAATGAGGACTCAAAAAAAAAAAAAAAAAAAAAAAAGCATTTGCAATGCAATTGGTCTTGCATTTGTTCAACTTAGAGCTATTAGCGTTGTAAAATCCTAACCGGACTTTTAATTCCACATAAATTGAAAATGAAAAGTGGTACAGTTTTACATAAGCAAGCCCATTTAAAGCGCCAGGCCATGAGCGTGAAGGAGCACACAAAAGAAAACAGATGTTCGCTCACAGTCAAAAGTATCAGCAGTTATGCAATTATCTATGTAAGGGGTCAATGTCACGCAAAGTGCAGGACTGCTGCCCAGCGAGATCGCGCTGCATAGCAAATAAAAAGGAAAAAGTAGTCCAGAAGCAGTGCAGAAAACATGAAGCCTTGTATGTTTTCAGTAGTTTACCAGTGCGCTCGAGGAGGGCTAAACACCAGAAAAGGCATGACGTATGCATTGCTTTCACCAATGAAATCAAGCGAATTTTAAAAGGCAAGCACACAAACCAACCAAACTGATGGACATGTCATGGGTGTGGTTCCACAGAAAGCCCACAGACAGATTACAACAAGGGCAGAGCGCTTGCGCTTGACTCTTAAAAGGGATAGGACTTCTGGTATGTTTTAAGCAATATAATTGACAATGCTCATTTAAGATATTCTGAAGCTACACTATTCTAACATACTCACAATCCTTATTGCCAGTCAGGCAGTTCATTTAATCAGGCAAACAAGGAAGCATGTTTATGATACAATACAGCAAATAGATATCTTTAATTGCCCATCCTTTGTTCTTCTGATCTAAGGGCCAGATTTAAGAAAAGTAGCACTGCACCCAGTGCAGCACCACTTTTCTTGTGCCCCTTAGTGCCCCCTAACACCACCACATGTGTGCCGTATCTAGGATATGGCACACCATGTCGGTAATGAGGGAACTAGCGTCAACATTTTTTACACTAGTTCGGAGCTTTGCAGGATTAGCGTAAAAAATGTTGACACTAATCCTGCAAAGGCCACTGAGTCTCATTGTAAACAGTGTTGTGCCTCCTTTTAATGTCTGCTCTGAGCAGGTGTTAAAGGTGCTGAAGAAAATTACACAAAGAAATCTCTTTGATTTCTTTGTGCCATTATTTCGGCCCCCTTAACGGGGACATGCCCCCTTTGTATACATTATGCCTGGTACAGGCTTAATATAGCGCAGAGGGTTACAAAGTGGCGCAATGCATACATTGCGCCACTTTGTAAATGTGGCATGGGGATTTTAGCCTCATTGGACCATATTAGCGTAAATAAAATGATGCTAATGTGGGGCAAGGAAGTGCCGGGGACTCTTAAATCTGCCCCTAAATTTCATAGCCTGAAATCAGGCTTCAAATAAAGCCTCCCTGCACGGATTCTACAGTCAGTTTACAAACTAATTTCCCAGAAAAAAGGGATTATAATTGCTGAATTCTGTAGCCTGCTATTTAACTCATTATTGCTTCTGGTTTTTTGCTAGCATCAGCATTGCAGAGCACTGTTGAACCAAGTGAGTATTTTCTTACATTTACTGAAATGTCTTAATGATGTTGAGGATGATGAATTAGGAGCTGTACCTACTTTCAGGGAATAAATTCTGTGTGCACTCTTCATGGAGAAGACACAGACCCAAGTCTAGTTTATTGACAGAACCACTCAACTAGCTATAAAGTGATTGCTCCCAATCCCCTATCTGCACTCCGAAGCAGCCTTACTATCTGTTTCCTTTCTCTCCCTGTGGCCATGCTCTTCTATTAGACAGCATCAATCGCACCTCCAAAACTCACATTATTAGGACAAGAACATTTCCTGACTATTGAATCTACTCTAAACCCTTGGATTTGGGCACAAAAGTTTCATGTGCTGATCCCTGGTCCACATATTTTAATACATTTTATCACTTTAAAAGTGCACTAGTTCTAAAAAGAACTTGCATATTACAAACAACTTTTGGTTTAAATAATTCAACTGAAAATCCAATTAGTCCCAAAGTACATTTGTTTACAATAAACCTTTTTAAAAACATAAAAATGGGCAAAGAACTGCTGCCATGTTTTGAAGGAGTGATAACTGACACTGCTCACTTAAGGAATTGGGAAACTATGCTATCCCAAGATATTGTTCAGGGCTAGTGTAGGAAACTGGAGTATTATACAATGATGCTGGTTAGGCTTAACTACATAATACTCTCACAAAACCCCAAAGATTGCCCTTGGTTTCACCATAATAAATCCTTAGCCAGTCCTGATAGTTTGCCAAAGAGCAGCCAGGCTTTACTAGAGGCACATGTGTTACGCATTTCAGAGTACCAACATGGATGATGAGTAATTGACACAACTCAAAAGGAATCCAACACCAATTTATAAAAATAAAGCAGATTTCTATATTTCTTTAGACACCAAAAAAGGAAGTCAGACACGTATAACCAGACTTTTGGAATTTCAAGTGGAAATGAATTCAATACAGTGCGACCTGTCATACTACTACCATTGCGGTCAATAGGGAAAATCATCAGTGACACTCGCCCACTTGCGAGTGAGTTCAGTGGAACCCACAGGTAGTTATGGTTGTGCGGGCCCCAGGACCAAGCGCAACAGTCAGACCAATTTTACCTGGATCTGGCCCGGGTGCAGAAGTATCTTGGCTGTCCTTGGTGCTGACCAAAGGAGTCACGGGTGCTGTAAAATGGTACTTGTGACACTTAGGGGGTTATTACAACTTTGGAGGAGGTGTTAATCCGTCCCAAAAGTGACGGTAAAGTGGCGGATATACCACCAGCCGTATTACGAGTCCATTATATCCTATGGAACCCGTAATACGGCTGGTGGTATATCCGTCACTTTACCGTCACTTTTGGGATGGATTAACACCTTCTCCAAAGTTGTAATAACCCCCTTAGTCACTTGTAGGTCGAATTTGTGGAAGACTAATGGGGTTTAAGCTTGTGAGATCCCTTGAACCAGGAATTACCAGGCAGAAAACTCCACCTAGCTCAGGTGTCTCTGGTGCAGAGGTGTGCTTAACCATCCTTGGAGCTGAACGGGAGCTGCGGCTGCCGGTTTTACCACTATGACATGTGGGTGAGGAAGCAGATGCAAAAACACAACAACAAAGCCACTGGAGATGTTGGATGAAGGTGTTGCAGTGTGCCCTCAGGTTGCAGTGTTCAGTAAAGGTGGTAATGACCGGACTGGCCACCAACAAGCCTTGGCAGAGGTAAGGTGTTGGCAAAGCTATCACCCCTTCCAGAGGTCCTGGGGAAAATGGTAGCTGGCTGTAACTTGGTTAATAGGTGGACTATGCTTCCCACAATGCACTTGGCCACCTGCTTTTGGGTGATCCCTCGGAGTGCCCGATGGCCAGCACATCTTAAGTTCCAGGTGGTGCTTTTTACCTGCAGTGTGCAGGGTACTAGTGCCAATAGTCCTATGGAGTCTGGTCTTCCCTTTGGCTCACAAAGTGTTCCTTCTTGTGGGGGAATCAAACATTGGTCCAGGACAAGTCGTTATTGCTTGACTATCAAAAACATTGCAAAGTAATACATCGTATAATAAAATACATTAAAAAACACAAAAAATACATAACAATCCAGCAGCATAAATAGTGAAGCAGAGTATATGTAATGTCAGACCATTCAAGACGGTACTTACAAAAACTTAAAACACTCCTACCTAGCCCTTTCTTAAACGGAGTATGGGAAGGGACTCTCTTCCTGTCCTACATCTCACGATCATTGACCCCCTAAATGTGTATGCCCTAGCCTTTGCCAGAAAGGCACGCCCCCTGAAACCAATGTATAAATGAGGTGCAAATGCATCAGATAAAATGCAAAGAGCATTACTGGAGTTTAAGTTGAAGTGTACAACTAAATTGCCCTGTAGTTTGTAAAGTTAAAATGCAAACTCTCATTATAGGTATTGAGCGGTGTCAAGTGGGACATCAGAGAACAATTGCAAGTGAAATTAATGATTTATCCATCAACACCCCAACCAAGCTAGAGTAAACATTATTAAGATTCGGTATGTGTTCACAATTAAAGTGCACAGTACTTTATAATAGTTAAAGCAAAGACTAATTGTAAACATAAAAAGCAGGCTCCAAGTGGCATTAAGTAAGGCATTATGAGTCAATAGTTAGTGGGCATAGTGCTTTATCTATCAGCACCCTGACCAAGCTGACACTTTTTCCTGGTTATTACAAGAGCTAGGTAAAGTTATTAATGTTTGACATATTGGCCCTCATTACGATTCCGGCGGGCGGCGGAGGCCGCCCGCCAGAATTCCGCCCTCCATAATACCGCTCCACGGTCAGAAGACCGCGGAGGGTATTATGAGTTTTTCCCTGGGCTGGCGGGCGGTCTCCAAAAGACAGCCCGCCAGCCCAGGGAAAAACTCCCTTCCCACGAGGATGCCGGCTCGTAATAGAGCCGGCGGAGTGGGAAGGTGCGACGGGTGCTGTTGCACCCGTCGCGTATTTCACTGTCTGCAAGGCAGACAGTGAAATACATTTTGGGGCCCTCTTACGGGGGCCCCTGCAGTGCCCATGCCGTTGGCATGGGCACTGCAGGGGCCCCCAGGGGCCCCGCGACTCCCCCTCCCACCATCCGGTTCCCGGCGGGAGAACCGCCAGGAACTGGATGGCGGGAGGGGGAGTCGGAATCCCCAAGCCGGCGCAGCAAGCTGCGCCGGCTTGGAGGATTCCTTGGGGGCAGCGGGAAACCGGCGGGAGACCGCCGGTTTCCCTTCTCTGACCGCGGCTAAGCCGCCGCGGTCAGAATGCCCCGCGGGGCACCGCCGGCCTGTCGGCGGTGCCACCGCGTCCCGCGGCCCTGGCATTGTAATCTCACTGGAGCCACAACGTACAAGGTCAGGTAAGTTCTTTAAGGATTTTGGGCTATTTAAGAGTGTTGAAGGAGTTCACTCCTCTTCAACTTCCACTATGACCCTCGCTACAGCCTTTTTCCCAAATCTCTGCAGAAATGTCACCATATAACAGTTAAGCCTGATGTCAATTGGTTTGATGCAGGCCATTACTGCTTCCCTGCAGGACCTTTTTCCTTGATCCTTCCTCTTCCTGCACAAGAGCACCTGTAGATTATCCATAACAGAGCAGCACAAGCAAAGGACATGAATTATGTCCTCCAGACCCTGATTACATAGCTGACAGATCTCTTGACCTTCCCTTCTATTCCACAGGGGGGGGGTAGTGGCTCAAGATGGGTAACATCCCCCGTCTGTATTTCAGGAACTGTTCCTTGGTCTTATTACTGTATGGATCACTTAAGTAACCCTGTGGTTTTAACCTGATGTAACTGCAGAGTGTCATCCAACCATGTCTACGTCTAGACAAACTGTCTGTATCCTCAAGCACTGAAAGCAGCTGTGTGCTAGATTTGGCCAGGTTTTTTAGCTCCAGGTGACTTAGGGGCGAGTCACAAACATGAGTTAGACCAAGAGCGCACAGGACCTGATCCAGGTAGACCCATGCTGGGTAACCCAGCCTTTCTCCTAATTCAGAGAACAAATGATACCCCAAGGAACCTTCGGTTGCCAATTTTAGATTGTGACAGCACTGTGTAGCTGCCTTTCAAGCCAGTGAACTCAAGCCTAATCTGGGCTGGGGAAGTATAGGATGGTAATTGGAAAATTGACTTATGTACTGTGATTATTATTTTATCCAGGATTGCCTGTCCCAACCCCTAAGGGCCTCAATCCTGTAGATCAAGTTTGGATGGAACTTTGCTTTGGCCACCTTTAAGATCAGTGAAAGTGTTGGGCCTTTCTGTTTATAATAAGGAGACTTCAATCCATAGGCCAATGCATTGTCTTTCTTTCTTATTTCTTCGAGTTGGTCACCATAACTTCCATTACTGTTGAAATAAACTCAGAGGTACTTGAAACTTTCTAATGAATCCAATATTTTCACTTCCCAAGGACCAAGTATGTTTCTGTGATCTTTTGCCTTGAGCTACTACTATTTTTTCTTTTTATTGATAGTCCATCAGTTCCCTTCTGAGTAGACCAAGGTCACATCAAAAAAGCAATGCAGACCAATCTTAGTTCTGCTGATGAGGATGAGATCATTAGCATTAGAAGATTTGAAAGCTGGATCGCCCCCAATATGGGTGGATATGAATTAACTGCATTTAGTATGGGAGTGAGATCTAGCAGAAACAAGTTAAACATAGTTGGAGCCAGGACGCATCCTCAACAGTGCTTTCTAATGCTGAAGCTAGCAACAAAAACAAAAATAATTCAATAATGTGAGTCGAACACCAGGGTACAAAATTCAGCAAATATGATTATTTTATCTAAGAAATGAGTTTGCAAACTGGTGTAAATTCTGTGCAGGAATGATTCATGTGAAGCCTGCATTTCTGGCTGTGAAATTTAGATGAGAAGAACAATGGATGGCCATTCAAAGACATCGTATTGCTGTATAGTACAATAAGCATCCTTTTCTGAGAGCCCGACTAAATGAACTGTCTGACTAGAACTGAACAGTATGTGGGGATAATGTAGTTGCACAAACTCGTAAATGAGCAGTGTCAATTATAACTCTTAAAACATAACAGAGGCCAGTATGGTGGCATCATCTGCCCAGTGCTTTCAATGACACTCCTGCAAAGTATGTAGCCTCATTGGCTAACAGAGCCACAAGTCTGTAGTTTCCTGGGTCCCCAGTGGTCCCCAGTGGTGCAGCATAATGCAAAAAGGCAGAAGAATAGTGGGTCATCTTTATATATGGCTTGCGGGATTCTATTTAGACCTGGCGACCCATCTCTGCAGCCCCTTGAAATTTGCCTCTGGACTATCGATGTAGTAATTGAGCACCAGGATGATTTTTATCTCTTTCCCAGTGTGATGTTATCACAGTGTTTGCTGGCTTTAGATCTTCAGAGTGAGTGTTGATTTGTTCCACCTGTGCCTCAGGGTTAAAGTGGCCAAACAAAACTTTGTACCAAGTTGTCTCCGAAATGTTAGAGGTTGCCACACTTAGGAGAGATCTGCTAAGCCCATTTATGGTCCACCAGAAATTTGAGGAGATGTCTTGCCTGATGTCATATAGCAATTTTGCCCAGAAGGTGTCCCAACGCTCCCTTTGCGCTGACCATTTGGCCATTTTTAGTTTTCTGCATCCCAAAGATTGCGCAAAGTTGCAGAGTCCACTGGAGACTTCTTAAGAACCCTCCTTTTAGCACTCCTTAACCTTAAGTTATTTGTACATACCTGGATGATTCGTTGTTATGTGCAAGGTGCTTCTCTTTAGCTGGAACTGGCTTGGCATGCTGATTTGCAAACTTTGTGGTAAATCTTTTCTAGCTAATAAAGGGATTTTTGCCCTGTGCTTGAGTGGATGCCACTAATTATTTAGCTCCATGTCCCAGTGTTGAAAGAGGGCCAGCAGTGCATCCGATGAGTTTTAGGTTATTTGTATAAACTGTGACGTCTTGATCCACTGCTTATGTGTAGACCTCCAAACCTGTTTCCATGGTTCTCTCTCATGGATGGTGTTCATCCAACTTGTCCCTGAAGCCGTAAGCAGTGAGGACACGCAACAGGGGAAGCCTCACAAAGGTGTAATCGATTAGAGATGCCCAGGAGCATGATAAATATAAGATGCCAGGTGGTTTATATGCGGCCATTTAGTGCTCTGAGTCCAAAATGTTCCAGATTGCTTGTAAAATCGAATTCCTTTTGACTTCTTTATGTCAGTGGGGAGATTCTTGGTGAGGCGTCATCCAAAGTATTTCTTGTGCGTCTAAGACTTCATTTGCAGAAAGTGGGCTCATTAGCCACATATTAAAGTCACTTGATATGACTGGATCATTACCAAAGTTCTCCTTTGTCCTAAAATTAGGTCAAGCAGCTTATTGGATTGCCCTGTCCTTGATCTTGCACAGGGGTGGATGTCAAGGTTCACCACAGTAAATTTCTTAATCAAGCTTTTTGAGGTTTTAAGGTCCATGTCTACTACTTGCAGACCAGCCTTGCTGCCTTCCTCGCTGCTTTCCTTCTTCTGGCATTCACTTGCGCTGGTGGCGGATTCATATATTGCAAGTCCACTGTTGCAGTGTCCATGCTTGTGTGGTCCAGGATGAGTTGCAGCTGAGCAGTTCCAGAAAGGTTGCCAGTTGTGCAAGGTATCACACCTTTGGTTTGTGCAGGCTTCTCTTCTGTCATCGATGTGGGTCTCCTTCCCTTTTTTCACAATTTGTTGCAGAGCTGAGGTTCTAGTTCCTGAGGTGCCCCTTAAATCCTAGGTTTGGAGGTTTTAGGGGTGTGGGTACAAGTAGCTAATGGGTTACTAGCTCCAGTAGCTAATTAGCCCCTAAGGAGAGTTGTGTTGTGGCACCTTGTTTAGCCAGAACCCTCCATTTTGCCACTTTTCGAGATGGCAGAAGTCTTCCTTGACTGTACAGACTAGGCTGCCGAACATAGGGGTGTAAATATACTTATGGGGGTGCACGCCTCCTGACTAACTAATTTTCCCTCCTGCCTGGGTGCAAATGTGCCCTGGACAGGGGGACAGCTTTGTCCTCCACTGGGGGACAGTCTGCTTGCATATCAGAGGTGATGTGCCCTCTGAAGCATACCATCTTGATGTGCCACTTCACTAGCCTTCCTCGGAGGGAGGGAGGTGTGACCTCCTTACCATCCAGGCCTTTGTTCTGACTCCCGAGAATGTTGACAATTCTGCTCAGGGGTCAGAATCCTTACTGGATGGCACCAGCTGCGGGCCGGCAGCTTGAGTGCAGGAAAACTGGGGCAACAAGGTGGGCAATCTCTAAGTTTGAAACCTTGGTACATGCCAGCTCACCCTTGACACGAGATTCATCTCTGGGGTGAGAAGGTACGTTGTTTGATTCCAAACATGACTCATTTTGGCTTTACCATAATAGAGTTGACGACCTCAGGTTTGTCTGGGTGCCAGCCCATGTTATCCTATGTGCTCCCTTTCACATATAGGAGCCTTTAATGGAAAAGTCCACTATAGGGACATATAAGCTTATGTCCACACCTATAATACAATGCACCCCGCCTTCCAAACATTGGAGGCCTACTTTAGGGGTGACTGACATATATTAAAGATAGTGCTTTGACTGTGCCACACACATGGTGGCATAGTCGGATTCGAGCTGTTTGCACTGCTCCTGCAGTCTGATGTGGAAGGCCTGCTGTCAGTAGGTTACTTGGGTCACATAAGGTTAACAAATAGTGCTTCAGACCGTGGTTATCCCTGTAACACCCATGCCCTGGGTACCAATAGTACCACATACTAGGGATTTACTAGGCAGGTTAAAGTCCTTGCTAATTAGGGATACCAAAAAGGCCATTTTCCAACAGCTAGTCAGACAGTTTACTAAATCAGGCTGACCTAGAATACCTTAAAAACAGCTGCATTTTTTAAATATTATTGTTATGTTAAATTCAGTTCTAGATGGATGTGGTTGGAAGTTTCACTCCCAAAATCTAGTGAATGTTTTTCACTTCTGTCCTTCAGCATTCCTTAAAGACCTCATGACTATTGAGAGAATCAATGAGCTGGCCTCACAAGAACATTCGATTTGGGGGTTCATTCAGACATACAGGTCAATGAATTACATGCATACATCATCAAAGAGCTGAACCACCAACTAACTCTAGAGATCACTGAGGGTTTAATTTGGATCTTTCTTTCTTATATTCTACCGCTGCCATGCCAGGAGCCCATTCCATAAACATAGAAAGACTGGGAGGTCAGTCTCCAACACCTTATTTAGGCCCTGATTTCAACATTGGCGGTATCGACCGCCTACGGCCACGGTGACGGCCACCAACATACCACCGCCGCGGCTACCAGCCGTCTACCGGTATCATGACTGCCGACGGTATTCCGCCAGAATGCTTGCGGAACACCGCCGACGGTCATGGCGGCGGACGGCGGTAAGGTGGTGCTGCTGACAGCAGCACCGCCACGCCAGCAAAACACCGTCAACCGTATCAGGAGCAAGGATATGGCCTGGAGGTGTTTTTCTGGCAGACGCTGCTGCTGACAGCAGCGCCGCGGACTGTCTCCAGCCGGAGGACCCCCTGCAAGTAGATAAGTCGGGTTCTCTGCCTGGAGGGGGGGGGATATTGTGTGTATGTGGGGGAGTGTCTGTGTATGTGGTGGTATGCATGCATGCGGGTGTGAGTCGCGTATGATGCATGCGTGAATGAGTGATTGTGAATGTTGTGTGTTGTGAATGCATGTGTGTGACAAGGTATGTTGGTGTGTTTTGCGGTGTGTGGGTATGTATGTGTGCATGCATGAGTGGTGGTGGGTATGCGTGAGTGCATGTCTGTGTATGGGTGCATGTGTGGGTGTGTATATGTGCGGGGGCACGAGGGGGAGGGGAGGGTGGGGGAGCACTCTGGGAAGGGGGAGGAGTGTGGGGGAGACCCCTATCAGTGCCAGGGAACGGATTCCCAGGCACTGATAGTGCCTACCGCCATGGTTTTTGTAACGGTATGTGTGGCACGAAAACCATGGCGGGAGGCTGGGGCATAATCCCGAGGGTGGGATTGTGGCGGCCGCCGGGCTGGAGACCGAAGTCTCCAGCCCAGCAGCCATTACCCCTCTGGCAGTCGGTGTGTTAAAGCGGCGGTTTTGGATGGCGGTGACCGTCATGGTCCAAATCCCATTTTTTTTTACCACCGGCCTGTTGGCGGTATTGCCACCGCTATAACACCGACTACCAGGGTTGTAATGAGGGCCTTAATTTTGAGAAACAAAACACAGATGACTAATTTTATTTAAAAAAAAGTATCCCAGACATTCTAAACTTTTTCTTTCAGGGAAATTAGTTTCCATGTATGATTTTTCACATTCAAACAACCATGATTTCCACAGTTTATGCACAGTATTTAAAAAACGAAGCAACTTAAAGTTGGATTTTCTTACGCTGAAACTATGGGGCACTTTAGAAGAATTGTCACCAGTTACGGTGAAACTGAGCAGTTTCTGCAGGTCAAATGTGGAGGCAGAGCTATTGAGTAGGCGGAACTTAATTGTTGGCCATCTGAGGTATTTGCCCTTAATCCAAGCAGATTTTGATCTATACACAGAACATTATGTATGGCTGTTTTTGACATCTGAAAATCCAGTTGCACATTCAAGATTAACCCTTCTTCTCTGAAAGTATAGTTTTATTTTGCAGCATTAGGTTGGCTCTTCTCAATGAAAACAAAGACATAAAGGTACAGAGAAATTCCCTCGAGAAGATGAATGTGTTTTTGTCTTTGAAGAAGATGAATATTAACTTGAGGAGGAGCAATATGGATGTGCTTCTGTGCATGTATACTCACACAAAGTGATGCAAAATGGTATCTGGCAGATATGACTTAGGCCCTCATTATGAACATGGCGGTCCGTTCCGCTCCGCCGGCGGTGGCGGTAGAAACCAACAACAGAGGAGCGGTCCGGACTGCCAAATAATGATCCAAACGAAATACACGCATCCCGCGCACCACCCACCGCCAGGCAAGGAGTCCTGCTGACGGTGACAGAGTCCGCCCACAGGCCGTCGGAAAGGCCCAACCTGCCCATCAAATTATGAACCACCATTCCGCCGCCAGTTCCGGGGCATGAACCACCGCCACACAAACACAGGCAGAAATGAAACAAATGGAAAGACTCACCGGAGTTTCATAAAACGTGCAGCGGCAGCCATGGACAGAGAGCTGCTGATCATGCCAGCCTTGCTCCTTGCCATATACCTACACGACCGAGTCCACTGACGAAGACGACGACGGTAAGTACCGCAACCTACGACACAAGGGAGGAAAGGGCAAAGTTACATACCCACCCACTCCACACATTCTGCAACGCCCCCCGACCCTTCCCAGCAGCACTAGTCAGACACCCCACACCAAGAGGTACGTACCCGACCAGAGGCCACTGCAACTTGACCATAGTACATACAATAGCCCCACACCCATAACAAATTCAAACAAACACCAGGGTGTAACTGCGTGCACCCCAAACATAGGCCACACAGAAACTTTAATTTATAGCTCACTGAGCAAAACACTGCCAACAGGGCCAATGGTCAGTCCATAAAAAAGCAAATTGTCCTTGGCCACAACTGGCCACACCTGACTCCCACAAGTGCTGGGTATTCCACTGAACGGGGCACCATATGGGGATCCAGGCACCTCACAGAAGGGGGGTAAGGAGGGGTGGGGATTTCTGACGGGTGGGACTTAGACTTGCGTGAGGAGGTTGGAGGGGGGTGGGCTTCTCCTTTGAAGGGGTGGGGACTGTTTGGCTCGGGTGGAGCTGGATGGCTTAGGCTCTGAGCGGGCCTTCTTCTTCACCGGGGAAGGGGCACGGGAATGAAAAGGCTGGACTGGGGTGGGCTATGATGTGGAAGGAGCGGAAAGGGCAAGGAGGTGTGCACATTTGGGAGCAAGACGGGGTGGGCCAGTGGGTTGGAACAGGTCTGCACGGGAGAGGAAAGGTTTCTTGGGAGCAATTGGGGTGGGCGTGGATGAGGGCGTGGGAGTGGAGGCAGAGGGAGTTGATGGATGGGGTGTAGGTGTGCGTGTAGCGGGTGCAGGTGACTGCTCAGTATGCTGTGGTGTGGTGGATGTCTGATGGGTGGGTGTCTTGGTGCATTTGTGTGTTTTGGGAGGTGGGGGGTGAACACAGTGGGAAAAGACAAACAGCTAGTGTGGATGTGTGTTGGGTGGGTGTCTGAAAGTCTGGTTATTGTGCTGCATGTGTCAATTACAGTAGAGGTGGTGAGTGCAGGTGTGGTGTATGGGGTGCATGTATGGCTGTCTGCTATTGTGGTGAGTGCAGGAAGAGGAGCAGTAACAGTGAGTGAAGGTGCAGTGCATGAGGGTGTGGATGTAGAGGGAACAGACAGGGAGGCAGAAGAGGCGGGCACACTGGGGGAAGTGGACATTGTTCTGTGTGCAGGTGTCTGTTGGCTGTGTGAATGCTTGTGGTGGGAGGTGTGGTGCTTGTGTTTGGAAGTGTGCTTCTTGTGTGTTGATGTGCCTGTAAGCGGGTCTGATTGTGTGCTTTGGACGGGTGAAGGGAGTGGGGTGCTGGAAGGGGTAGAGGAGGTTGGAGGGGGGACGGAATGGCCAGGGAAACTGGCTGCCATCCAAGAGGAGGCCAGAGCCTGAAAACATCTCTGTAGGGCAGACACGGCACCGTGAATGCCATCCAGGCATTGGTCTGCTGCACCTCTGATGCCAGACCCTGGATGGCATTGACAATGGTTGTCTGCCCTACAGAGGTGGTTCTCAGGAGGTCAATAGCCTCCTCTATGAGGGCAGCCGGACTAACTGCGGCAGGGGAGGAGGTGCCTGGGGCGAAGAAGACGCCCACCTTTCTGGGTGGGCGGGCACGGGCAACTCGGTGGGGAGCAGAAGGGAGGGTGCTGATGGTATGGGTGGTGGCGGAAGATATCACGGCAGTGGTGTGTCCACTAGGGTTCGCCACCGCCGGAGGACCCCCATCGGAGGAGGTTTCAGAGTCACTACCTCCTGTGGTAGTAGCCTCCACCGTGGAAGTCCCCTCGCCCTCCCACCCACTGGTCCCCTGGGCGTCCGTTGGCTCTGCCTCGGAGGATCTGTGGGCCGCTGCCTCCCCACTTGCCGGTGCCTCAGCTCCCTCGCCTGATGTTGATTCTGTACCAAACCAACACAAGAGAACAGGGATGGGGAGACAAAACAGGAGAGACACTTGTAAATAGCTGAATGTTGATACACAATGGCCAGACATACACCTACCCAGCAGACACACCCAACAGGCAGCACCGTGCACTATGCCCATGGCCATGCCTCTGACTACTGAGCAGTACACTGACCTACACCCATCCCCTGAAATAGTATTGGAGCTGAGGTAGGTGAAACCTGACAGGGACACCCCTACACCCTTTGGGGAACATACAGTAGATGGACACAAGTCAAATTCCCTGCTCTAAGCACCATGAGCCCTATTGCACACACACTCTTCCTTCCAGGCTGAAGTATGGTATGTGAGTACTCACCCCCTTGTGACTGCTGTGCAGCCTTCAAGTGCCCATCCAGGTCTGGGTACGCCACCGCCAGGATCCTTCGCATGAGGGGGGTCAGTGCCCAACGGGCACCCCTTCCACGTTGGGAGGACTTCCCCAGCTGGGCCTCAGTGATCTTTCGCGCACAGCGCCGCACGTCCTCCCACCTCTTTCGACAGTGGGGGCGCCGCAGGTTGTAGACCCCCAGGGTCTGTACGTCCTTGGCGATGGCATGCCAATGTGCCCTCTTCTGGTGGATGCTGACCTAGTAGGGTGACACAGAAATGGAACACAGAGGTCAGGCACCTGCACGATGGGAACAGCTGGCAGATTATCAAGCATAGGACTGACAGTACTCCCAGACATGCAGGACAGTGGCTCGCAGCATTCCATGCACCATGGCCCATGCTGGCTCACAGGAGCACATATATGTGCAATCCACTCCATCCATAACTCACACAGTGACCCCTAAACCTGGACTCACCTGTACCTCTGGCCGGCTGTAGAGTCTATTGTACAGGGGCAGGTCCCCTTCCACTAGTTTCTCCAGTTCTTCCTAGGAGAAGGCCGGGGCCCTTTCTCCTGCACCACGTGGAACATCCATAGCCAGAGGCAGGCGACAGCAGTACACAGAGTGGAGTACCTGTCCGCACAAGATCAGGGAGTCAAGTGATCAAAAGATGACGAACGTGTGTACGTTCCACGGCGGTAACCACCGTCACCGCCGGCGGCGATCATGATATGCCAGGATTCCCCATTGGCATCCATGTTAGCCAATGAGGGCGAGAACAGTGGTCAACACCGCTGTATGCTGTGACATCAACCGCTAGCGGTATTAGGTCACTTCCACAACGAAGGGGCAGAACTACAGTGGGCAGACATTTTGCCATCACCTACGCATCTTGAAATTCATAATACTCAAAATGCAGGGCCTACTAGCCAGATGAAGCACATAGGCCTCTAACCATTCACTATTGTAGCACACATGAAATACTCTGGCCCATATTTATACTTTTGTAGTGCCGCATTTGCACCGCTTTTTGACACAAAAGCGGCGCAAACTTACAAAATACAATTGTATTTTGTAAGTTTGCGCCGCTTTTGTATTAAAAAATAACGCAAATGCGGCGCTAAAAAGGTATAAATATGGGCCTCTGTTCCCCCCAGTGATGTACATGTACATCTGTCAGGGTGCAGTTATGTACAGACACTACTATGAACAATGCACTGAATGTATTTTGCAAATATGCCAATGTATGTGTGCACATCACTCCTTTTTCTACCCCTCATAGGTACCGACCCTTGTGGCGAGGAAGGGCACCATCGGTGTACAGACCACTTGTGGAATGTGGTGACCATGTGGAGTGTCATATCATTATCACTTACAGACTCACACGTGCAACTATTCAGGACCTATGTGCATTACTGGATCCTGTGCTGACTTCCGGAAATTGTAATCAGCATGCCATTCCAACTGAGGTGCAGGTGCTCTCCGCACTCCATTTCCTGGCCACTGGCTCATTTCAAGTGACAGTGGGCATGGGTGCTGGTTTCTCACCGCCAATGTTCAGCCAGGTACTGACAAGGTTTCTGAATGCATTTGTACAACATCTGCAATCCTATGTGCGATTCCCCCAAAGTGCTGACCTCCCTGCCATCAAGTCTGACTTCTATGCCTTTACAAACATTCCCCATGTCATAGGTGCCATCGATGGCACCCACATAGCTATCATCCCCCCAAGAGTGAGTGAACAGGTGTACAGCAAGAGGAAGAACTTTCACTCCATGAACATCCAATTGGTATGTACTGCAAACCAGTACATTTCCCATGTGAATGCCATGTTTCCGGGTTCAGTCCATGATTCATTGGTTTTGAAGAACAGTAGTGTGCCACAGAAGATGGAACAACTCCAAGAGGACAGAGGGTCGATCAGAGGTAAGTGTGCCCGTCACTAACTGACACATTGCAGAAAACCTGCCTGTCTGACTAAGGGACATTACAATTATGACTCTGTATTGACCCTTTTTCTAGGTGATTCTGGCAATCCAAACTTGCGTTGGCTCCTGACACCAGTGAGGAATCCCAGGACGGATGCAGAGAGGAAATACAATGAGGCCCATGGACGTACTAGGAGGGTGATAGAGCGTACTATAGGTCTCCTGAAGGCTAGATTCCGGTGTCTACATATCTCTGGGGGTTCCCTGGCCTATGGGCCTGATAAGGTGTGTAGAATAGTGGTGGCCTGCTGCATGCTGCACAACATGGCTGTGAGACATTCCATACCCCTTTTGGAGGTGGAGGGTGCTATAGGTCCTGATCAGTTACCTCAGAGAGGTGAGGAGAGTGATAGTGAGGATGAGGAAGGGGAAGATGTCAATTCCAGGAACCATCTGATACAACTCTACTTCCAATAACTGTGTGGGACTGAAGCCTGTAATTGTGGTTAGTGACTGATACTGTCAGTGTGCCATGTCATATAGGGGGATTGGTCATGATAGGCGAGACATGGACCTCTTCAGCATGGTACTGACAGACAATATATGCATTCCCTCCCTGCCTAATTTGAAACACACATTACCACCACCAAGCACCAATTGACAATAAAGTTGTTCTCTGCCAGTTGCATCCATACTCCACTTTGTTCAACATTGAAGACAGGGGACAGTGTTACAGGTGAGAAATGTGTTTTATTGGTCGAATACAGTGAAATGTGCTATGTACAGTGATGGAAGTCGTAAGGGTTGGGTGTCCTCAAAACCGACTTGGTGGCAGCCCTGTTGGATGTCATGGGTGGGTCCTATTTGTAGTATAGTACTTCATTTTGCCCTCAGCTACGTGTAGTTGGTGAATGGGTGGGATGGTTGCTTTGCAGTAGTATCAGTGTCAATTGTTGGAGTGGGGCTTGTTCTTAGCTGGGTTTCCAGTGCCATATCTTGGCCAGAGACTATGTTTGGGCGCCTGCTGTGGAGATTCTTCGGTTGGCATGGTTGGCCCTTGTGATTCCTGGGAGGGTATTTCCTGTGCTGTTTCTGCTGCTTGGGTCATCTGTTTCTGGTTGTCCAGGGCTGTTGTGGGGGCCTCTTGTCTGGTGTGGGTGTCTGACTGTTTGCTGATTAACTGCAGCAGTGCTCCAGCAATGGTGGCCATTGTGGCATTGTGTTCTTTCCACTGCTCCATGGCCTGTTGGTGTTGTTGCTGCTGCATCCTCTTTGCTCCAGGGTGGACACAATCTGTGCAAACTTGTCTTGGGTATGTTGGTAGGCCCCCAATACCTCTGTGATGACGTCCTGGGCTGCTGCATCCATCCGGTGCCCTACTCCCTGACCCACTGGGGCACTTGAACTTACCCTAGCCCCCTGTGCCTGTGTCCCCTGCGCAGGTCTTGACGTGCCACATGTACTGGGGCCCTCGCCTTCCTGCATGTTGGGAGTGGGAGACTGTGGCCTCTGTAGCTGTGTTCCACCTGTCTGTGCCCTGGGTCCACTGGTGTGGGTACGCCTCCCCTGGCCTGCTGGTCTTGACTGGGTGTTAGGGGTGACAGTAGTTTCCTGGGTGGAGCTGCTGCATGGTGAGCATCCATGGCTGTGTGAGGGGCCTGCCTGCTCATCAGTGTCCAGGGATCCTTTGCCAAGGTCTTGTGATGTGCTTCTGTCTCCCTGGAGTGCTGTGGCACTCCTTGTCCCCTCCATTAGGGTTGCATGGGTGGTGGTACCTGTTGGGGGACATAGACATGTCTGTTACATATGCCTGAGGGTTTGAGATGTACAGAACTGTGCAATTTTGTGCTGGGCTGACTTTCAGTGGCCTTCCAGGGTGCCTTTGTGAGGTGGACATTGCATTTAGTGGCAGTGGTGGGGTTACATTGTGGTGGGGGGTATTATTCCATTGTGGGTACGTGCAGGGGTGGGTGGCTGTGCACTGTGGGAGTGATGTGGGCCTGGTAGTGAGTTGTGGGTAATGCAGGGTGGTAGATGTGGTGGGTAATGACTGGGTGGGGTGTGGGTGGTCCATGCATTGCAGATGTGTTGTATATGGGGTAATTGTAGATACTTACCCAAGTCCATTCCTCCAGTGAGTCCAGTGAGTCCCTCTGGGTGCAGGATGGCGAGTACCTTCTCCTCCCAGTCGGTGTAGTCGGGTGGTGTTGGTGGCGGACCTCCCCCAGTCTTCTGCACTGCGATGTGGTGCCTGAATGCCATGGCCCTGACCTTCACCCGCAGGTCATTCCATCTCTTGCGGATGTCGTCCCTGGTGCGTGGATGGTGTCCCACTGCATTCACCCTGTTGACAATGGTCTGCCACAGCTCCAATTTCCGCGCAATGGGTGTATGCTGCACCTCGGAGCCGAATATTTGTGGCTCCACCTTCAGGGTCTCGTCCACCATGGTCCTTAGCTCCCTTTCAGTGAAGTGTGGATTTTTGGGGGGGACATGGTGAGGGTGGTGGATGGCGTCAGACTGGAGACGGGGTATGGGTGCTCCTGTGTGGGTCGCTATGTGTGTCCTGTCTGCTGGCGTTCTCTGTCAGGCTCTGGTGCTCTCCGTCTTCTGGTCCTGGTTTAGTTGCAAGGGATTGTGGGGTGTGTATGGGGGAGTTTTATGGTGTTTTGGATGTGTGGCTGGTGTGTGGGTGATAGGCCTAGCCAATGTGTGCACTGGTTGCTGTTAGGCCCAGCGGTCGCAGCCGCCAATGGTCGTCCGGCCTCCACTGTCCGCTGAGGTGATTTGTGCATCATTATTTGGAGGACGGGGTGTGGGTGTGCTTGGCGGTGGTGGGGTGGGGTTGGCCGGGATTCCTGCCGACAGTGTCCTGGCGGGGAGTTGTGGTCTGTTTTTTTTTGGCGGGGTTGGGTTTTTCAATCATATGGCGGGTTTCCATTCGCAGCCACCGGCGGGATTCTGTTCACCGCCGACACGGCGGTCGGCGGTCATCCCCTATGATCATAATGACCGCCTTAGTTTCCAACTGATCTTGAATAATTAATACTGATTATCGATATCTGGCTAGCATTGGTTTATTGCCAAAAGCAAATGATTCTATCTGAATTGGTTGATGAGTGAGAGTCAAATCAATCCTAGAATAAAAAAACTGGTTGTCCATATTTTTGAACTAGCAGTACTGATGATGAAGTAAGGCAGCTGAAGATGATGCACAGCTCAGAAAGAAACGTATATAGAGATAGTCCTCAGGTTCAATGAGCTATACTCGAGTTTCCGTACTGGTTGTGAGAAACATTAGGCTTTCTCTGTCAGAGATGCAGGTAAAACATGGTCCCAAAACCTGTTTTAAAACTGATAAGAAAGAGTCAGGTTTGATGTAGTCACGTTTGCCAGGGAAACATTGTCCCATGATACCATATAGCAATAAGATGTCATTAAAATGTCCATCTTTCTTCTTCTTATCTAAATTTACAACAGGAAACACAGGTTTCAATTAAATTATTTGGGCGAAGATTCTAGTGCAAGTATGCAAAGCAATTTCTTGGAAAAAAAGCTTTCAGAATTACAGAATTTGGAAGCCCACCGTTTGAGTCAGATTATTGCTTCTGTTTTTTCTAGCATCACCATCGGACAACACTGTTGAACCATTTGAGTACTATGAACATTGACTGAAAAATATTAATGACCCTGAGAAGTTAGGAGTTGCACACAACTACCTTCAGGGAGAAAAAATTACTGTGCACAATTCTCATATTGTCATATAGTTTTACATTTTATCAACTCAGGTTTCCGCCCGCTGACCTATCAGGAAACTCTTAATGGGACCGGTGAGAAGGCAGCCAGTATGGCAGCAACTTCCCTTTTGGAAGTTCGTCGGATGGTGTAAACCGTTCGCTGAGCTCATAATCAGGCCCTTAATGTCTTTTTTAATTTCTAAAAAGACTGCTAAATAGTCAAATGAATCTTAAATTATTATTGTTTGAAATCAGCATTTTTAAAACCTTTCTAAAAACAGAAAAAGGTATAAGGCTTTTGGCATGTTCTAAGAGTTATAATTGACACTACTCACTTAAAAGGTTGTGCGTTCACACTATTTCAACATAGTGTTCAGTTCCACTCAGGCAGTTCATTTAATCAGGCTCACAGAGAAGGATGCTTATGATACTTTTCATCAAATATATGTCTTTAAATGACTATCCATTGTTCTTCTCAACTAAATTTCACAGCCAGAAAAGCAGGTTTCAAAAATTCATGCCACACATAACCTGCACCTAGTTTACAAGCTCATTTCTTAGAATAAAGACATTATAAATGCTGAATTTTGTACCCTGGTGTTGACTCACATTATTAAATTGTTTTTTTTAATTTTTGTGTTAGCATCCACATTCGAAAGCACTGTTGAGACAAATGAGTATATTGGAACATTTACTAAAATGTCTTAATGATGTTGAGTAATTAAGAACTGTACCCACTTACATTCAGAAAGTACATTTTGTGTGCATTCTTTATGCAGGTGACATAGACCCAAATTCATACTATTGACAGAGCTGCTCCACTAACTATAAACTAATTGTTCCTAATCTCCTGTCTGGGCTTAGAAGCAACCTAACCACCAATTTCCTTTCTCTCCCTATGGCCTCGCTCGTCTATCAGACAGCACCAATTCCACTTCCAAAACATGCATTTTTAGGTGAAGAACATTGCTTGATAATAGATGCTGCTCTGACTCGTTGGATTTTGGCACAACGTTCTCCAAGATAAGATTCTGTCTGAAAGCCCATACACTGAATTACCTTTGCGCATGTTCTGATCCCGGGCCATGTATTTGTATACATTATATCACTTTAAAAGTCCACTAACTAAAAAAAATGCATTATACAAACAACTCTGAATCTTTTTCAGTATTTGTTTAATAAATGAAGGTGGGATTCCAATTAGTCCTAAAGTATATTTGTTTGAAATCAACAATTTTAAAACCTTTTTAAAAACAAAAAATGGAAAAAGAGCTGCTGGTATGTTTTAAAAGAATGAGAACTGACACTGCTCACTTAAGAAATCCCTACACTACATTATCCGAAGATACTATACAGAGCTAGACAGACAATATATTTCCCCAGACTGATGGAGAAGGATGCCCTACACACAGCAGAATTCTTGAAAGGATTACTGTTTGTTAAATTCAGATCTAGATACATGTGTATGTGAGTGAAAGATTTGCACTTATATTCTATTGAATGTTTTCAACTTCTGTCCTTCAGAGTACACTAAAGGCCTCATGACTATTCAGATAATCACTAATCTGGCCTAACAACAACATTCGATTTTGGCTTTATTTAGACATACAAGTCAGCGAAATCCATGCATCCACCATCACAGCGCTAAACCACCAACTACATCTATAGATCGCTGCTGGTTTCATTTGGATCCTTATTCCTTGCATTCTCCCACTGATATGCCAGGAGCACATTTGATAAACATACTAATACTGGGAAGGCCACTATGTTATGTCAGCCCTCTGCACCTTATTTGTTTTTGAAAATCGATCCACAAATGACTAGTTCTATTTCTGAAAGGCAAAAACGTGTCCCAGACATTCCAAATGTTTTCTGTCAGAGAAAGGGGATTTGTTTATCATTTTTCACATTCAAACAACCATGACTTCCATAGTTTTGCAAGCAACAAAAAAACCTAAGCATCCTAAAGTTGGATCTTCCTATGCTGAAATTCTGGGGGCACGTTAGGCTTTTTGACTCCAGCTAAGATATCTGTCATGTCAGAGCTGGCCAGTTGTCTGCCATCAGAAAATGAGAAGTTCCTGCAGTTCAAATGAAGAGGCAGAACTACAGAGTGTGTGGAACATGTTTATTAGTCATCTGATGTACTTGTCCTGAATTCAACAAGATCTGCATAAGGAGCTTTTGATCTATACACAAATTATTATGTATTGATTGTTTGAGATCCTAGAATCCAGTTGCACATACAAGACTCACCCTGCTTTGGCGAAAGTATAGTTTTATTTTGCCACACTCAATTTTTGAAAGACAGCAACACAGAATAAGGGTAGTACCATGCAGCCAGTTGTTGTCAAGGAAAGGAAAGAAATAAAGTTACAGAAAGATTCACTTGAGTAGATGAATGTATTTTTGTCTTTGAGGAAGAAGAATATTAACCTGAAGAAGAACAACATGGATGTAATTATGTGCACATATACCCGTACAATGTGATGTAAAGTGGTATCTGGGAGATCGGACTTGGTCTCCAACTGATCTTGAATAATTTATACTGATTATTGCTATCTAGATTAGAATTTTTTTACTGCCAAAAGCAAATGGTTCTATCCAGAGTGGGTTGCCGGTGATAGTCAAATAAATCCTGGAGTAAGAAGACTGGCTATCCATACTTTTGAACTAGAAGTAGTGATGATGAAGTAAGGGTGCTGATGATGATATATAGCACACAAAGTATATACAGACTGTCCTCGGGTCCTAAGAGCTGTGCTCTAGTTCCATGCTTGTCGTGAGAAACATTGGGCTTCCTCAGTCAGAGATCCAGAATAAACATGGCCCAAAACCTGTTTAAAACTGATTAGAAAGAGTCAGGTCCAATGTAGTCATGATTGCCAGGGAAACATTGTCCCATGATACCATATATCAATTTTATTTCAATAAAAGGCACATCTTTCTTCTTCTCATCTAAATTCACAACAGGAGACGCAGGTTTCAATTAAATCATTTGTGCGAAGATTCTAGTGCAAGTATGCAAAGTCATTTCTTAGAAAAGAGATTTCAGAATTACAGAATTTGGTGTTCACCTGCTTGACTCAGAATATTGCTTCTGTTTTTTCTAGCATCACCATCGGACAACACTGTTGAACCAAGTAAGTAAAAACAACAAGTGATGGACGGAATGCTGAACATTGTCAAACACTCACCCCCAGTCATAGATCTGTGTTTAATCCATCGTTCTTTTGCTCACCATGCCACCCCAGTTTGGACCCAGCCATATGCAAATCAGTCTTGACCCTGTTCCTCATGGGAACAGTCCAGACCGAACTGCCAAGCCAGGTCCTTACTGGACCGGAAACAAGCATCCTGGGACCGGTTTCGGGGTTTCACCCCTCATCAGCCAGGCTAGCTTGAATCCAGTGGCATGGGAAGCACGGGACCCACGTCTGGGCATACCCTTCCCACTTAGGGCGACAAAGCAAAAACCACAAGTGATGGACGGAATGCTGAACATTGTCAAACACTCACCCCCAGTCATAGATCTGGGTTTAATCCATCGTTCTTTTGCTCACCATGCCACCCCAGTTTGGACCCAGCCATATGCAAATCAGTCTTGACCCTGTTCCTCATGGGAACAGTCCAGACCGAACTGCCAAGCCAGGTCCTCACTGGACCGGAAACAAGCATCCTGGGACCGGTTTCGGGGTTTCACCCCTCATCAGCCAGGCTAGCTTGAATCCAGTGGCATGGGAAGCACGGGACCCACGTCTGGGCATACCCTTCCCACTTAGGGCGACAAAGCAAAAACAACAAGTGATGGACGGAATGCTGAACATTGTCAAACACTCACCCCCAGTCATAGATCTGGGTTTAATCCATCGTTCTTTTGCTCACCATGCCACCCCAGTTTGGACCCAGCCATATGCAAATCAGTCTTGACCCTGTTCCTCATGGGAACAGTCCAGACCGAACTGCCAAGCCAGGTCCTCACTGGACCGGAAACAAGCATCCTGGGACCGGTTTCGGGGTTTCACCCCTCATCAGCCAGGCTAGCTTGAATCCAGTGGCATGGGAAGCACGGGACCCACGTCTGGGCATACCCTTCCCACTTAGGGCAACAAAGCAAAAACAACAAGTGATGGACGGAATGCTGAACATTGTCAAACACTCACCCCCAGTCATAGATCTGGGTTTAATCCATCGTTCTTTTGCTCACCATGCCACCCCAGTTTGGACCCAGCCATATGCAAATCAGTCTTGACCCTGTTCCTCATGGGAACAGTCCAGACCGAACTGCCAAGCCAGGTCCTCACTGGACCGGAAACAAGCATCCTGGGACCGGTTTCGGGGTTTCACCCCTCATCAGCCAGGCTAGCTTGAAATCAGTGGCATGGGAAGCACGGGACCCACGTCTGGGCATACCCTTCCCACTTAGGGCGACAAAGCAAAAACAACAAGTGATGGACGGAATGCTGAACATTGTCAAACACTCACCCACAGTCATAGATCTGGGTTTAATCCATCGTTCGTTTGCTCACCATGCCACCCCAGTTTGGACCCAGCCATATGCAAATCAGTCTTGACCCTGTTCCTCATGGGAACAGTCCAGATCGAACTGCCAAGCCAGGTCCTCACTGGACCGGAAACAAGCATCCTGGGACTGGTTTCGGGGTTTCACCCCTCATCAGCCAGGCTAGCTTGAATCCAGTGGCATGGGAAGCACAGGACCCACGTCTGGGCATACCCTTCCCACTTAGGGCGACAAAGCAAAAACAACAAGTGATGGACGGAATGCTGAACATTGTCAAACACTCACCCCCAGTCATAGATCTGGGTTTAATCCATCGTTCTTTTGCTCACCATGCCACCCCAGTTTGGACCCAGCCATATGCAAATCAGTCTTGACCCTGTTCCTCATGGGAACAGTCCAGACCGAACTGCCAAGCCAGGTCCTCACTGGACCGGAAACAAGCATCCTGGGACCGGTTTTGGGGTTTCACCCCTCATCAGCCAGGCTAGCTTGAATCCAGTGGCATGGGAAGCACGGGACCCACGTCTGGGCGTACCCTTCCCACTTAGGGCAACAAAGCAAAAACAACAAGTGATGGACGGAATGCTGAACATTGTCAAACACTCACCCCCAGTCATAGATCTGGGTTTAATCCACCGTTCTTTTGCTCACCATGCCACCCCAGTTTGGACCCAGCCATATGCAAATCAGTCTTGACCCTGTTCCTCATGGGAACAGTCCAGACCGAACTGCCAAGCCAGGTCCTCACTGGACCGGAAACAAGCATCCTAGGACCTGTTTCGGGGTTTCACCCCTCATCAGCCAGGCTAGCTTGAATCCAGTGGCATGGGAAGCACGGGACCCACGTCTGGGCATACCCTTCCCACTTAGGGCGACAAAGCAAAAAAAACAAGTGATGGACGGAATGCTGAACATTGTCAAACACTCACCCCCAGTCATAGATCTGGGTTTAATCCATCGTTCTTTTGCTCACCATGCCACCCCAGTTTGGACCCAGCCATATGCAAATCAGTCTTGACCCTGTTCCTCATGGGAACAGTCCAGACCGAACTGCCAAGCCAGGTCCTCACTGGACTGGAAACAAGCATCCTGGGACCGGTTTCGGGGTTTCACCCCCTCATCAGCCAGGCTAGCTTGAATCCAGTGGCATGAGAAGCACGGGACCCACGTCTGGGCATACCCTTCCCACTTAGGGCGACAAAGCAAAAACAACAAGTGATGGACAGAATGCTGAACATTGTCAAACACTCACCCCCAGTCGTAGATCTGGGTTTAATCCATCGTTCTTTTGCTCACCATGCCACCCCAGTTTGGACCCAGCCATATGCAAATCAGTCTCGACCCTGTTCCTCATGGGAACAGTCCAGACCGAACTGCCAAGCCAGGTCCTCACTGGACCGGAAACAAGCATCCTGGGACCGGTTTCGGGGTTTCACCCCTCATCAGGCAGGCCAGCTTGAATCCAGTGGCATGGGAAGCACGGGACCCACGTCTGGGCATACCCTTCCCACTTAGGGCGACAAAGCAAAAACAACAAGTGATGGACGGAATGCTGAACATTGTCAAACACTCACCCCCAGTCATAGATCTGGGTTTAATCCATCGTTCTTTTGCTCACCATGCCACCCCAGTTTGGTCCCAGCCATATGCAAATCAGTCTTGACCCTGTTCCTCATGGGAACAGTCCAGACCGAACTGCCAAGCCAGGTCCTCACTGGACCGGAAACAAGCATCCTGGGACCGGTTTCGGGGTTTCACCCCTCATCAGCCAGGCTAGCTTGAATCCAGTGGCATGGGAAGCACGGACCCACGTCTGGGCGTACCCTTCCCACTTAGGGCAACAAAGCAAAAACAACAAGTGATGGACGGAATGCTGAACATTGTCAAACACTCACCCCCAGTCATAGATCTGGGTTTAATCCATCGTTCTTTTGCTCACCATGCCACCCCAGTTTGGACCCAGCCATATGCAAATCAGTCTTGACCCTGTTCCTCATGGGAACAGTCCAGACCGAACTGCCAAGCCAGGTCTTCACTGGACCGGAAACAAGCATCCTGGGACCGGTTTCCGGGTTTCACCCCTCATCAGCCAGGCTAGCTTCAATCCAGTGGCATGGGAAGCACGGGACCCACGTCTGGGCATACCCTTCCCACTTAGGGCGACAAAGCAAAAACAACAAGTGATGGACGGAATGCTGAACATTGTCAAACACTCACCCCCAGTCATAGATCTGGGTTTAATCCATCGTTCTTTTGCTCACCATGCCACCCCAGTTTGGACCCAGCCATATGCAAATCAGTCTTGACCCTGTTCCTCATGGGAACAGTCCAGACCGAACTGCCAAGCCAGGTCCTCACTGGACCGGAAACAAGCATCCTGGGACCGGTTTCGGGGTTTCACCCCTCATCAGCCAGGCTAGCTTGAATCCAGTGGCATGGGAAGCACGGGACCCACGTCTGGGCATACCCTTCCCACTTAGGGCGACAAAGCAAAAACAACAAGTGATGGATGGAATGCTGAACATTGTCAAACACTCACCCCCAGTCATAGATCTGGGTTTAATCCATCATTCTTTTGCTCACCATGCCACCCCAGTTTGGACCCAGCCATATGCAAATCAGTCTTGACCCTGTTCCTCATGGGAACAGTCCAGACCGAACTGCCAAGCCAGGTCCTCACTGGACCGGAAACAAGCATCCTGGGACTGGTTTCGGGGTTTCACCCCTCATCAGCCAGGCTAGCTTGAATCCAGTGGCATGGGAAGCACGGGACCCACGTCTGGGCATACCCTGCCCACTTAGGGCGACAAAGCAAAAACAACAAGTGATGGATGGAATGCTGAACATTGTCAAACACTCACCCCCAGTCATAGATCTGGGTTTAATCCATCATTCTTTTGCTCACCATGCCACCCCAGTTTGGACCCAGCCATATGCAAATCAGTCTTGACCCTGTTCCTCATGGGAACAGTCCAGACCGAACTGCCAAGCCAGGTCCTCACTGGACCGGAAACAAGCATCCTGGGACTGGTTTCGGGGTTTCACCCCTCATCAGCCAGGCTAGCTTGAATCCAGTGGCATGGGAAGCACGGGACCCACGTCTGGGCATACCCTGCCCACTTAGGGCGACAAAGCAAAAACAACAAGTGATGGATGGAATGCTGAACATTGTCAAACACTCACCCCCAGTCATAGATCTGGGTTTAATCCATCGTTCTTTTGCTCACCATGCCACCCCAGTTTGGACACAGCCATATGCAAATCAGTCTTGACCCTGTTCCTCATGGGAACAGTCCAGACCGAACTGCCAAGCCAGGTCCTCACTGGACTGGAAACAAGCATCCTGGGACCGGTTTCGGGGTTTCACCCCTCATCAGCCATGCTAGCTTGAATCCAGTGGCATGGGAAGCACGGGACCCACGTCTGGGCATACCCTTCCCACTTAAGGCGACAAAGCAAAAACAACAAGTGATGGACGGAATGCTGAACATTGTCAAACACTCACCCCCAGTCATAGATCTGGGTTTAATCCATCGTTCTTTTGCTCACCATGCCACCCCAGTTTGGACCCAGCCATATGCAAATCAGTCTTGACCCTGTTCCTCATGGGAACAGTCCAGACCGAACTGCCAAGCCAGGTCCTCACTGGATTTAGGCCCAGATCACTGTACTGGGGGTGAATGTTTGACAATGTTCAGCATTCCGTCCATCACTTGTTGTTTTTGCTTTGTCGCCCTAAGTGGGAAGGGTATGCCCAGACGTCGGTCCCGTGCTTCCCATGCCACTGGATTCAAGCTAGCCTGGCTGATGAGGGGTGAAACCCCGAAACCGGTCCCAGGATGCTTGTTTCCAGTCCCGGGAAGACCTGGCCTAGCAGTTCGGGCTGGACTGTTCCCATGGGGAACAGGGTCAAGACTGATTTGCATATGGCTGGGTCCAAACTGGAATGGCATGGGCAGCAAAAAAACGATGGATTTAGGCCCAGATCACTGTACTGGGGGTGAATGTTTGACAATGTTCAGCATTCCGTCCATCACTTGTTGTTTTTGCTTTGTTGCCCTAAGTGGGAAGGGTATGCCCAGACGTGGGTCCCGTGCTTCCCATGCCACTGGATTCAAGCTAGCCTGGCTGATGAGGGGTGAAACCCCGAAACCGGTCCCAGGATGCTTGTTTCCAGTCCCGGGAAGACCTGGCCTAGCAGTTCGGGCTGGACTGTTCCCATGGGGAACAGGGTCAAGACTGATTTGCATATGGCTGGGTCCAAACTGGAATGGCATGGGCAGCAAAAAAACGATGGATTTAGGCCCAGATCACTGTACTGGGGGTGAATGTTTGACAATGTTCAGCATTCCGTCCATCACTTGTTGTTTTTGCTTTGTCGCCCTAAGTGGGAAGGGTATGCCCAAACGTGGGTCCCGTGCTTCCCATGCCACTGGATTCAAGCTAGCCTGGCTGATGAGGGGTGAAACCCCGAAACCGGTCCCAGGATGCTTGTTTCCAGTCCAGGGAAGACCTGGCCTAGCAGTTCGGGCTGGACTGTTCCCATGGGGAACAGGGTCAAGACTGATTTGCATATGGCTGGGTCCAAACTGGAATGGCATGGGCAGCAAAAAAATGATGGATTTAGGCCCAGATCACTGTACTGGGGGTGAATGTTTGACAATGTTCAGCATTCCGTCCATCACTTGTTGTTTTTGCTTTGTCGCCCTAAGTGGGAAGGGTATGCCCAGACGTGGGTCCCGTGCTTCCCATGCCACTGGATTCAAGCTAGCCTGGCTGATGAGGGGTGAAACCCCGAAACCGGTCCCAGGATGCTTGTTTCCAGTCCAGGGAAGACCTGGCCTAGCAGTTCGGGCTGGACTGTTCCCATGGGGAACAGGGTCAAGACTGATTTGCATATGGCTGGGTCCAAACTGAAATGGCATGGGCAGCAAAAAAACGATGGATTTAGGCCCAGATCACTGTACTGGGGGTGAATGTTTGACATTGTTCAGCATTCCGTCCATCACTTGTTGTTTTTGCTTTGTCGAACCAAGTAAGTACTCAGAACATTGACTGAAAAATGTTAATGACCTTGAGAAGTTAGGAGTTGCACATAATTACCTTCATGGAGAAAAATTTACTGTGCACAATTCTCATATTGTGATATAGTTTTACATTTTATCAACTCAGGTTTCCTCCCACTGACCTAGCAAAAAACTATTAATGGTTCTGGCGAGAAGGTAGGCAGTATGCCAGCAACCTCCCTGTCGGAAGTTCGTCGGATGGTGTAAACCGTTCGCCGATTTCATAATCCGCCCTTTAGTGTCTTTTTTTCAATTTCTAAAAAGACTGCTAAATAGTCAAATGAATCCTAAATTATTATTGTTTGAAATCAGCATTTTTAAAACCTTTCTAAAAACAAAAAAGATATAAGACGTTTGGCACGTTCTAAGAGTTATAATTGACACTACTCATTTAAGTGGCTGTGCGTTCACACTATTTCAAAATAGTGTTCAGTTCCACTCAGTCAGTTCATTTAATCAGGCTCACAGAGGAGGATGCTTATGATACTTTACATCAAATATATGTCTTTAAATGACTATCCGTTGTTCTTCTCAACTAAACTTCACAGCCAGAAAAGCAGGCTTGAAATAATTCATGCCACACATAACCTGCACCTAGTTTACAAGCTCATTTCTTAGAATAAAGACATCATAATTGCTGAATTTTGTATGCTGGTGTTGACTCACATTATTAAATTGTTTTTTTATTTTTGTGTTAGCATCCACATTGGAAAGCACTCTTGAGACAAGTGAGTATATTGGAACATTTAGTAACATGTCTTAATGAGGTTGAGTAATTAAGAACTGTACCCACTTACATTCAGGAAGTACATTTTGTGTGCGTTCTTTATGCAGGTGATATAGACCCAAATTCATACTATTGACAGAGCTGCTCCACTAACTATAAACTCATTGTTCCTAATCTCCTGCCTGGACTTAGAAGCAACCTAACCACCAGTTTCCTTTCTCTCCCTATGGCCTCGCTCGTCTATCAGACAGCTCCAATCCCACTTCCAAAACATGCATTTTTAGGTGAAGAACATTTCTTGATAATAGATGCTGCTCTGACTCATTGGATTTTGGCACAACGTTCTCCAAGATAAGATTATCTCTCAAAGCCCACACATTGAATTACCTTTGCACATGTTCTGATCCCCAGGCCATGTATTTGTATACATTAGATCACTTTAAAAGTTCACTAACTAAAACAAATGCATATTACAAACAACTCTGCATCTTTTTCAGTATTTGTTTAAAAAATGAAGGTGGATTTGCAATTAGTCCTATAGTGTATTTGTTTGAAATCAACAATTTTAAAACCATTTTAAAAACAAAAAATGGAAAAAGAGATGCTGGTGTTTTTTTAAAGGAATGAGAACTGACACTGCTCACTTAAGAGATCCCTACACTACATTATCCCAATATACTGTCCAGAGCTAGACAGACAATATATTTCCACAGACTGATGGAGAAGGATGCCCTACACACAGCAGCATTCTTGAAAGGATTACTGTTTGTTAAATTCAGCTCTAGATAAATGTGTATGTGAGTGAGAGATTCCCACTTATATTCTATTGAATGTTTTAAACTTCTGTCCTTCAGAGTACACTAAAGGCCTCATGACTATTCAGATAATCTCCTTATCTGGCCTCACAACAATATTCGATTTTGGCTTAATTTAGATATACAAGTCATCAAAATACATGCATCCACCATCACAGTGCTAAACCACCAACTACGTCTATAGATCACTGTTGGTTTCATTTGGATCCTTATTCCTTGCATTCTCCCACTGATATGCCAGGAGCACATTTGATAAACAGACTAATACTGGGAAGGCTACTATGTTATGTAAGCCCTCTGCACCTTATTTGTTTTTGAAAATCAATACACAAATGACTAGTTCTATTTCTGAAAGGCAAAAAGTGTCCCATACTTTCCAAATGTTTTCTGTCAGTGAAAGGGCGTTTTGTTTATCATTTTTCACATTCAAACAACCATGACTTCCATAGTTTTGCAAGTAACAAAAAAACCTAAGCATCTTAAAGTTGGATCTTCTTATGCTGAAATTCTCGGGGCACGTTAGGCTGTTTGACTCCAGGTAAGATATCTGTCATGTCAGAGCTGGTCAGTTGTGTGCCATCAGAAAATGTGAAGTTCCTGCAGTTCAAATGAAGAGGCAGAACTACAGAGTAGGTGGAACATTTTATTGGTCATCTGAGGTACTTGTCCTGAATCCAACAAGAAATGCATATGCAGCTTTGTCTCTATATACAGATTATGATGTATTGATTTTTTGAGATCTGAGAATCAGGTTTCACATACAAGACTAACCCTGCTTTGATGAAAGTATAGTTTTATTTTGCCACACTCAATTTTTGAAAGACAACAACACAGAATAATGGTAGTACCATGCAGCCAGTTGTTGTCAAGGAAAGGAAAGAATAAAGTTACAGAAACATTTGCTTGAGTAGATGAATGTGTTATTGTCTTTGAGGAAGAAGAATATTAACTTGAAGAACAACAATACGGATGTAATTATGTGCATGTGTACTCGGACAATGTGATGTAAAGTGGCATCTGGCAGATCGGACTTGGTCTCCAACTGATCTTGAATAATTTATACTGATTATTACTATCAAGATTAGCATTTCTTTACTGCCAAAAGAAATGGTTCTATCTAGATTGCGTTGTCGGTGATAGTCAAATTAATCCTGGAGTAAGAAGACTGACTATCTATATTTTTGAAATAGAAGTAGAGATGATGAAGTAAGGGTGCTGATGATGATATATAGCACACAAAGTATGTACAGATGGTCCTAGGGTCCTAAGAGCTGTGCTCTATTTCCATGCTTGTCAGGAGAAACATTGGGCTTTCTCAGTCAGAGATCCAGGTTAAACATGGCCCAAAACCTGTTTAAAACTGATTAGAAAGAGTCAGGTCCAATGTAGGCATGATTGCCAGGGAAACATTGTCCCATGATACAATGTATCAATTAGATTTCAATAAAAGGCACATCTTTCTTCTTCTCATCTAAATTCACAACAAGAAACACAGGTTTCAATTAAATCATTTGTGCGAAGATTCTAGTGCAAGTATGCAAAGTCATTTCTTAGAAAAACGCTTTCAGAATTACAGAATTTGGTATCCTACTGCTTGACTCAGAATATTGCTTCTGTTTTTTTCTAGCATCACCATCGGACAACACTGTTGAACCAAGTAAGTACTCAGAACATTGATTGAACAATATTAATGACCTTGAGAAGTTAGGAGTTGCACATAATTACCTTCATGGAGAAAACATTACTGTGCATAATTCTCATATTGTCATATAGTTTTCCATTTTATCAACTCAGGTCTCCACCCGCTGACCTAGCAGGAAACTCTTAATGGGTCCGGTGAGAAGGTAGCCACTATGGCAGCAATCTCCATGTCAGAAGTTAGTCGGATGGTGTAAACCGTTCGCCGATCTCATAATCAGACCCTTAGTGTCTTTTTTTAATTTCTAAAAATACCGCTAAGTATTCAAATGAATCCTATATTAGTTTTGTTTGAAATAAGCATTTTAAAAACCTTTCTAAAAACAGAAAAAGATATAAGGCTTTCTGCATGTTCTAAGAGTTATAACTGACACTACTCAATTAAGAGGTTGTGCATTCACACTATTTCAACATAGTGTTCAGTTCCACTCAGGCAGTTCATTTAATAAGGATCACAAGTAAGGATGCTTATGATACTTTACATCAAATATACATCTTTAAATGACTATCCATTGTTCTTCTCATCTAAATTTCACAGCCAGAAAGGCAGGCTTGAAATAATTCATGCCACCTAGTTTACAAGCTCTTTTCGTAGAATAAAGAGTTCATAATTGCTAAATTTTGTACCCTGGTGTAGACTCACATTATTACATTTTTATTTTTATTTTTGTGTTAGCATCCACATTCAAAAGCACTGTTGAGACAAGTCAGTATATTGGAACATTTACTAAAATGTCTTAATGATGTTGAGGAATTAAGAACCGTACCCACTTACATTCAAGAAGTACATTTTGTGTGCATTCTTTATGGAGGTGACATAGACCCAAATTCATACTATTGGTAGAGCTGCTCCACTAATTATAAACTAATTGTTCCTAATCTCCTGTCTGGACTTAGAAGCAACCTAATCACCAGTTTCCTTTCTCTCCCTATGCCCTCGCTTGTCTATTAGACAGCACCAATCACACTTCCAGGACATGTATTTTTAGGTGAACAACATTTCTTGATAATAGATGCTGCTCTGACTCATTGGATTTTGGCACAACGTTCTCCAGGATAAGATTCTCTCACAAAGCCCACACATTGAATGACCTTTGCACACGTTCTGATCCCCAGGCCATGTATTTGTATACATTAGATCACTTTAAAAGTTCACTAACTAAAACAAATGCATATTACAAACAACTCTGCATCTTTTTCAGTATTTGTTTAAAAAAAAATGAAGGTGGAATTCCAATTAGTCCTAAAGTATATTTGTTTGAAATCAACAATTTTAAAACCTTTTTAAAAACAATAAATGGAAAAGGAGCTGCTGGTGCGTTTTAAAAGAATGAGAACTGACACTACTCACTTAAGAGATTCCTACACTACATTATCCTAATATACTGTCCAGAGCTAGACAGACAATATATTTCCCCAGACTGATGGAGAAGGATGCCCTACACACAGCAGCATTCATGAAAGGATTACTGTTTGTTAAATTCAGCTCTCGATAAATGTGTATGTGAGTGAAAGATTCCCAATTATATTCTATTGAAGGTTTTCAACTTCTGTCCTTCAGAGTACACTAAAGGCCTCATGACTATTCAGATAATCACTAATCTGGCCTCAGAAAACATTCGATTTTGGCTTCATTTAGACATACAAGTCAGCGAAATCCCGGAATCCACCATCACAGCGCTAAACCACCAACTACATCTATAGATCGCTGCTGGTTTCATTTGGATCTTATTCCCTGCGTTCTCCCATTGATATTCAGGTGCACATTTGATAAACATACTAATACTGGGAAGGCTACTATGTTATTTAAGCCCTCTGCATCTTATTTGTTTTTGAAAATCAATCCACAACTGACTAGTTCTATTTCCGAAAAGACAAAAAGTGTTCCAGACATTCCAAATGTTTTCTTTCGGTGAAAGGGGTTTTTGTTTATCATTTTTCACATTCAAACAACCATGACTTCCATAGTTTTGCAAACAACAACAAAAACCTATGCATCTTAAGGTTGGATCTTCTTATGCTGAAACTCTGGGGGCATGTTAGGCTATTTGACTCCAGCTAAGATATCTGTCATGTCACTGCTGGCCAGTTACCTGCCATCAGAAAATGAGAAGTTCCTGCAGATCAAATGGTGAGGCAGAACTACAGAGTAGGTGGGACGAGATTATTGGCCATCTGAGGTCGTTGTCCTGAATCCAACAAGATTTGCATAAGCAGCTTTGGCTCTATACACAGATTATTATGTATTGATTTTTTGAGATCTGAGAATCCAGTTGCACATATAAGACCAACCCAGCTTTGATGAAAGTATAGTTTTATTTTGCCACACTCAATTATTGAAAGACAACAACACAGAATAATGGTAGTACCATGCAGCCAGTTGTTGTCAAGGAAAGGAAAGAATTCAAGTTACAGACAAATTCACTTGAGTAGATGAATGTGTTTTTGTATTTGAAGAAGAAGAATATTAACTTGAGGAAGAACAATATGGATGTAATTATGTGCACGTATACTCGTACAATGTGATGTATAGTGGTATTTGGCAGATCGGACTTGGTTTCCAACAGATCATGAATAATTTATACTGATTATTGCTATCTAGGCCAGCATTTCTTTCCTGCCAAAGCAAATTATTCTGTCTAGATTGCATTGTCGGTGAGAGTCAAATAAATCCTTGAGTAAGAAGACTGGCTATCCATATTTTTGAACTAGAAGTAGAGATGATGAAGTAAGGGTGCTGATGATGCTATATAGCACACAAAGTATATACAGATGGTCCTTGGGTCCTAAGAGCTGTGCTCTAGTTCCATGCTTGTCGGGAGAAACATTGGGCTTTCTCAGTCAGAGATCCAGGTTAAACATGGCCCAAAACCTGTTTAAAACTGATTAGAAAGAGTCCGGTCGAATGTAGGCATGATTGCCAGGGAAACATTGTCCCATGATAAAATGTATCAATTAGATTTCAATAAAAGGCACATCTTCCTTCTTCTCATCTAAATTCACAACAGGAAACACAGGTTTCAATTAAATCTTTTGTGCGAAGATTCTAGTGCAAGTATGCAAAGTCATTTCTTAGAAAAACGCTTTCAGAATTACAGAATTTGGTATCCTACTGCTTGAATCAGAATATTGCTTATGTTTTTTTCTAGCATCACCATCGGACAACACTGTTGAACCAAGTAAGTACTCAGAACATTGATTGAACAATATTAATGACCTTGAGAAGTTAGGAGTTGCACATAATTACCTTCATGGACAAAAATTTACTGTGCACAATTCTCATATTGTCATATAGTTTTACATTTTATCAACTCAGGTTTCCACCCGCTGACCTAGCAGGAAACTCTTAATGGGTCCGGTGAGAAGGTAGCCAGTATGGCAGCAACCTCCCTGTCAGAAGTTCGTCGGATGGTGTAAACCGTTCACTGATCTTATAATCAGCCCCTTAGTGTCTTTTTTTAATTTCTAAAAAGGCCGCTAAGTAGTCAAATGAATCCTAAATTATTTTTGTTTGAAATAAGCATTTTTAAAACCTTTCTAAAAACAGAAAAAGATATAAGGCTTTCTGCATGTTCTAAGAGTTATAATTGACACTACTCATTTAAGAGGTTGTGCATTCACACTACTTCAACATAGTGTTCAGTTCCACTCAGGCAGTTCATTTAATCATGCTCACAGAGGAGGATGCTTATGATACTTTACATCAAATATATGTCTTTAAATGACTATCCATTGTTTTTCTCAACTAAACTTTACAGCCAGAACAGCAGGCTTGAAATAATTCATGCCACACATAACCTGCACCTAGTTTACAAGCTCATTTCTTAGAATAAAGACATCATAATTGCTGAATTTTGTACGCTGGTGTTGATTCACATTATTAAATTGTTTTTTTATTTTTGTGTTAGCATCCACATTCGAAAGCACTCTTGAGACAAGTGAGTATATTGGAACATTTAGTAACATGTCTTAATGACGTTGAGTAATTAAGAACTGTACCCACTTACATTCAGGAAGTACATTTTGTGTGCGTTCTTTATGCAGGTGACATAGACCCAAATTCATACTATTGACAGAGCTGCTCCACTAACTATAAACTTATTGTTCCTAATCTCCTGCCTGGACTTAGAAGCAACCTAACCACCAGTTTCCTTTCTCTCCCTATGGCCTCGCTCGTCTATCAGACAGCAGCAATCCCACTTCCAAAACATGCATTTTTATGTGAAGAACATTTCTTGATAATAGATGCTGCTCTGAGTCATTGGATTTTGGCACAACGTTCTCCAAGATAAGATTATCTCTCAAAGCCCACACATTGAATTACCTTTGCACATGTTCTGATCCCCAGGCCATGTATTTGTATACATTAGATCACTTTAAAAGTTCACTAACTAAAACAAATGCATATTACAAACAAATCTGCATCTTTTTCAGTATTTGTTTAAAAAATGAAGGTGGAATTCCAATTAGTCCTAAAGTATATTTGTTTGAAATCAACAATTTTAAAACCTTTTTAAAAACAATAAATGGAAAAGGAGCTACTGGTGCATTTTAAAAGAATGAGAACTGACACTGCTCACTTAAGAGATCCCTACACTACATTATCCCAATATACTGTCCAGAGCTAGCCAGACAATATATTTCCCCAGACTGATGGAGAAGGATGCCCTACACACAGCAGCATTCATGAAAGGATTACTGTTTGTTAAATTCAGCTCTCGATAAATGTGTATGTGAGTGAAAGATTCCCAATTATATTCTATTGAAAGTTTTCAACTTCTGTCCTTCAGAGTACACTAAAGGCCTCATGACTATTCAGATAATCACTCATCTGGCCTCAGAAAACATTCGATTTTGGCTTCATTTAGACATACAAGTCAGCGAAATCCCAGCATCCACCATCACAGCGCTAAACCACCAACTACATCTATAGATCGCTGCTGGTTTCATTTGGATCCTTATTCCTTGCGTTCTCCCACTGAAATTGAGGAGCACATTTGATAAACATACTAATACTGGGAAGGCTACTATGTTATGTAAGCCCTCTGCATCTTATTTGTTTTTGAAAATCAATCCACAACTGACTAGTTCTATTTCCGAAAAGACAAAAAGTGTCCAAGACATTCCAAATGTTTTCTTTCAGTGAAAGGGGTTTTTGTTTATAATTTTTCACATTGAAACAACCATGACTTCCATAGTTTTGCAAACAATTAAAAAAACCTATGCATCTTAAGGTTGGATCTTCTTATGCTGAAACTCTGGGGGCACGTTAGGCTATTTGAATCCAGCTAAGATAACTGTCATGTCAGAGCTGGCCAGTTACCTGCCATCAGAAAATGAGAAGTTCCTGCAGATCAAATGGTGAGGCAGAACTACAGAGTAGGTGGGACGAGATTATTGGCCATCTGAGGTAGTTGTCCTGAATCCAACAAGATTTTTGAAAGACAACAACACAGAATAATGGCAGTACCATGCAGCCAGTTGTTGTCAAGGAAAGTAAAGAATTCAAGTTACAGACAAATTCACTTGAGTAGATGAATGTGTTTTTGTCTTTGAAGAAGGAGAATATTAACTTGAGGAAGAACAATATGGATGTAATTATGTGCACGTATACTCGTACAATGTGATGTATAGTGGTATCTGGCAGATCGGACTTGGTTTCCAACAGATCTTGAATAATTTATCCGGATTATTGCTATCTAGGCCAGCATTTCATTACTGCCAAAGCAAATTATTCTATCTAGATTGCATTGTCGGTGAGAGTCAAATAAATCCTGAAGTAAGAAGACTGGCTATCCATATTTTTGAACTAGAAGTAGTGATGATGAAGTAGGGGTTCTGAAGATGATATATAGCACACAAAGTATATACAGATGGTCCTTGGGTCCTAAGAGCTGTGCTCTAGTTCCATGCTTGTCGGGAGAAACATTGGGCTTTCTCAGTCAGAGATCCAGGTTAAACATGGCCCAAAACCTGTTTAAAACTGATTAGAAAGAGTCCGGTGCAATGTAGGCATGATTGCCAGGGAAACATTGTCCCATGATACAATGTATCAATTAGATTTCAATAAAAGGCACATCTTTCTTCTTCTCATCTAAATTCACAACAGGAAACGCAGGTTTCAATTAAATCTTTTGTGCGAAGATTCTAGTGCAAGTATGCAAAGTCATTTCTTAGAAAAACGCTTTCAGAATTACAGAATTTGGTATCCTACTGCTTGACTCAGAATATTGCTTATGTTTTTTTCTAGCATCTCCATCGGACAACACTGTTGAACCAAGTAAGTACTCAGAACATTGATTGAACAATATTAATGACCTTGAGAAGTTAGGAGTTGCACATAATTACCTTCATGGAGAAAACATTACTGTGCACAATTCTCATATAGTTTTCCATTTTATCAACTCAGGTCTCCACCCGCTGACCTAGCAGGAAACTCTTAATGGGTCCCGTGAGAAGGTAGCCACTATGGCAGCAATCTCCATGTCAGAAGTTAGTCGGATGGTGTAAACCGTTCGCCGATCTCATAATCAGCCCCTTAGTGTTTTTTTTTAATTTCTTAAAATACCGCTAAGTATTCAAATGAATCCTATATTAGTTTTGTTTGAAATAAGCATTTTAAAAACCTTTCTAAAAACAGAAAAAGATATAAGGCTTTCTGCATGTTCTAAGAGTTATAACTGACACTAGTCAATTAAGAGGTTGTGCATTCACACTATTTCAACATAGTGTTCAGTTCCACTCAGGCAGTTCATTTAATCATGCTCACAGAGGAGGATGCTTATGATACTTTACATCAAATATACATCTTTAAATGACTATCCATTGTTCTTCTCATCTAAATTTCACAGCCAGAAAAGCAGGCTTGAAATAATTCATGCCACACATAACCTGCACCTACTTTACAAGCTCATTTCTTAAAATAAAGACATCATAATTGCTGAATTTTGTACGCTGGTGTTGATTCACATTATTAAATTGTTTTTTTATTTTTGTGTTAGCATCCACATTCGAAAGCACTCTTGAGACAAGTGAGTATATTGGAACATTTAGTAACATGTCTTAATGACGTTGAGTAATTAAGAACTGTACCCACTTACATTCAGGAAGTACATTTTGTGTGTGTTCTTTATGCAGGTGACATGGACCCAAATTCATACTATTGACAGAGCTGCTCCACTAACTATAAACTAATTGTTCCTAATCTCCTGCCTGGACTTAGAAGCAACCTAACCACCAGTTTCCTTTCTCTCCCTTTGGCCTCGCTCGTCTATCAGACAGCACCAATCCCACTTCCAAAACATGCATTTTTAGGTGAAAAACATTTCTTGATAATAGATGCTGCTCTGACTCATTGGATTTTGGCACAACGTTCTCCAAGATAAGATTATCTCTCAAAGCCCACACATTGAATTACCTTTGCACATGTTCTGATCCCCAGGCCTTGTATTTGTATACATTAGATCACTTTAAAAGTTCACTAACTACAACAAATGCATACTACGAACAACTCTGCATCTTTTTCAGTATTTGTTTAAAAAATGAAGGTGGAATTCCAATTAGTCCTAAAGTATATTTGTTTGAAATCAACAATTTTAAAACCTTTTTAAAAACAATAAATGGAAAAGGAGCTGCTGGTGCGTTTTAAAAGAATGAGAACTGACACTGCTCACTTAAGAGATCCCTACACTACATTATCCCAATATACTGTCCAGAGTTAGCCACACAATATATTTCCCCAGACTGATGGAGAAGGATGCCCTACACACAGCAGCATTCATGAAAGGATTACTGTTTGTTAAATTCAGCTCTCGATAAATTTGTATGTGAGTGAAAGATTCCCAATTATATTCTATTGAAGGTTTTCAACTTCTGTCCTTCAGAGTACACTAAAGGCCTCATGACTATTCAGATAATCACTAATCTGGCCTCAGAAAACATTCGATTTTGGCTTCATTTAGACATACAAGTCAGCGAAATCCCGCCATCCACCATCACAGCGCTAAACCACCAACTACATCTATAGATCGCTGCTGGTTTCATTTGGATCCTTATTCCTTGCGTTCTCCCACTGATATTCAGGAGCACATTTGATAAACATACTAATACTGGGAAGGCTACTATGTTATGTAAGCCCTCTGCATCTTATTTGTTTTTGAAAATCAATCCACAACTGACTAGTTCTATTTCCGAAAAGACAAAAAGTGTCCCAGACATTCCAAATGTTTTCTTTCAGTGAAAGGGGTTTTTGTTTATCATTTTTCACATTCAAACAACCATGACTTCCATAGTTTTGCAAACAACAAAAAAGCTATGCATCTTAAGGTTGGATCTTCTTATGCTGAAACTCTGGGGGCATGTTAGGCTATTTGACTCCAGCTAAGATATCTGTTATGTCAGAGCTGGCCAGTTACCTGCCATCAGAAAATGAGAAGTTCCTGCAGATCAAATGGTGAGGCAGAACTACAGAGTAGGAGGGACGAGATTATTGGCCATCTGATGTAGTTGTCCTGAATCCAACAAGATTTGCATAAGTAGGTTTGGCTCTATACACAGATTATTATGTATTGATTTTTTGAGATCTGAGAATCCACTTGCACACATAAGACCAATCCAGCTTTGATGAAAGTATTGTTTTATTTTGCCACACTCAATTTTTGAAAGACAACAACACAGAATAATGGTAGTACCATGCAGCCAGTTGTTGTCAAGGAAAGGAAAGAATTCAAGTTACAGACAAATTCACTTGAGTAGATGAATGTGTTTTTGTCTTTGAAGAAGAAGAATATTAACTTGAGGAAGAACAATATGGATGTAATTATGTGCACATATACTCGTACAATGTGATGTATAGTGGTATCTGGCAGATCGGACTTGGTTTCCAACAGATCTTGAATAATTTATACTGATTATTGCTATCTAGGCCAGCATTTCTTTACTGCCAAAGCAAATTATTCTATCTAGATTGCGTTGTCCGTGAGAGTCAAATAAATCCTGAAGTAAGAAGACTGGCTATCCATATTTTTGAACTAGAAGTAGTGATGATGAAGTAGGGGTGCTGAAGATGATATATAGCACACAAAGTATATACAGATGGTCCTTGGGTCCTAAGAGCTGTGCTCTAGTTCCATGCTTGTCGGGAGAAACATTGGGCTTTCTCAGTCAGAGATCCAGGTTAAACATGGCCCAAAACCTGTTTAAAACTGATTAGAAAGAGTCCGGTCCAATGTAGGCATGATTGCCAGGGAAACATTGTCCCATGATAAAATGTATCAATTAGATTTCAATAAAAGGCACATCTTCCTTCTTCTCATCTAAATTCACAACAGGAAACACAGGTTTCAATTAAATCTTTTGTGCGAAGATTCTAGTGCAAGTATGCAAAGTCATTTCTTAGAAAAACGCTTTCAGAATTACAGAATTTGGTATCCTACTGCTTGAATCAGAATATTGCTTATGTTTTTTTCTAGCATCACCATCGGACAACACTGTTGAACCAAGTAAGTACTCAGAACATTGATTGAACAATATTAATGACCTTGAGAAGTTAGGAGTTGCACATAATTACCTTCATGGACAAAAATGTACTGTGCACAATTCTCATATTGTCATATAGTTTTACATTTTATCAACTCAGGTTTCCACCCGCTGACCTAGCAGGAAACTCTTAATGGGTCCGGTGAGAAGGTTGCCTGTATGGCAGCAACCTCCCTGTCAGAAGTTCGTCGGATGGTGTAAACCATTCACCGATCTTATAATCAGCCCCTTAGTGTCTTTTTTTAATTTCTAAAAAGACCGCTAAGTAGTCAAATGAATCCTAAATTATTTTTGTTTGAAATAAGCATTTTTAAAACCTTTCTAAAAACAGAAAAAGATATAAGGCTTGCATGTTCTAAGAGTTATAATTGACACTACTAATTTAAGAGGTTGTGCATTCACACTATTCCAACATAGTGTTCAGTTCCACTCAGGCAGTTCATTTAATCAGGCTCACAGAGGAGGATGCTTATGATACTTTACATCAAATATGTGTCTTTAAATGACTATCCATTATTTTTCTTAACTAAACTTCACAGCCAGAAAAGCAGGCTTGAAATAATTCATGCCACACATAACATGCTCCTAGTTTACAAGCTCATTTCTTAGAATAAAGACATCATAATTGCTGAATTTTGTACGCTGGTGTTGACTCACATTATTAAATTGTTTTTTTATTTTTGTGTTAGCATCCACATTCGAAAGCACTCTTGAGACAAGTGAGTATATTGGAACATTTAGTAACATGTCTTAATGACGTTGAGTAATTAAGAACTGTACCCACTTACATTCAGGAAGTACATTTTGTGTGTGTTCTTTATGCAGGTGACATGGACCCAAATTCATACTATTGACAGAGCTGCTCCACTAACTATAAACTAATTGTTCCTAATCTCCTGCCTGGATTTAGAAGCAACCTAACCACCAGTTTCCTTTCTCTCCCTATGGCCTCGCTCGTCTATCAGACAGCACCAATCCCACTTCCCAAAACATGCATTTTTAGGTGAAGAACATTTCTTGTTAATAGATGCTGCTCTGACTCATTGGATTTTGGCACAACGTTCTCCAAGATAAGATTATCTCTCAAAGCCCACACATTGAATTACCTTTGCACATGTTCTGATCCCCAGGCCATGTATTTGTATACATTAGATCACTTTAAAAGTTCACTAACTAAAACAAATGCATATTACAAACAACTCTGCATCTTTTTCAGTATTTGTTTAAAAAATGAAGGTGGAATTCCAATTAGTCCTAAAGTATATTTGTTTGAAATCAACAATTTTAAAACCTTTTTAAAAAAAAAAAATGGAAAAGGAGCTGCTGATGCGTTTTAAAAGAATGAGAACTGACACTGCTCACTTAAGAGATCCCTACACTACATTACCCCAATATACTGTCCAGAGCTAGACAGACATTATATTTCCCTAGACTGATGGAGAAGGATGCCCTACACACAGCAGCATTCATGAAAGGATTACTGTTTGTTAAATTCAGCTCTCGATAAATGTGTATGTGAGTGAAAGATTCCCAATTATATTCTATTGAAGTTTTTCAACTTCTGTCCTTCAGAGTACACTAAAGGCCTCATGACTATTCATATAATCATTAATCTGGCCTCAGAAAACATTTGATTTTGGCTTCATTTAGACATACAAGTCAGCGAAATCCCAGCATCCACCATCACAGCGCTAAACCACCAACTACATCTACAGATCGCTGCTGGTTTCATTTGGATCCTTATTCCTTGCGTTCTCCCACTGATATTCAGGAGCACATTTGATAAACATACTAATACTGGGAAGGCTACTATGTTATGTAAGCCCTCTGCATCTTATTTGTTTTTGAAAATCAATCCACAACTGACTAGTTCTATTTCCGAAAAGAGAAAAAGTTTCCCAGACATTCCAAATGTTTTCTTTCAGTGAAAGGGGTTTTTGTTTATCATTTTTCACATTCAAACAACCATGACTTCCATAGTTTTGCAAACAACAAAAAAAACTATGCATCTTAAGGTTGGATCTTCTTATGCTGAAACTCTGGGGGCACGTTGGGCTATTTGACTCCAGCTAAGATATCTGTCATGTCAGAGCTGGCCAGTTACCTGCCATCAGAAAATGAGAAGTTCCTGCAGATCAAATGGTGAGGCAGAACTACAGAGTAGGTGGGACGAGATTATTGGCCATCTGAGGTAGTTGTCCTGAATCCAACAAGATTTTTGAAAGACAACAACACAGAATAATGGTAGTACCATGCAGCCAGTTGTTGTCAAGGAAAGGAAAGAATTCAAGTTACAGACAAATTCACTTGAGTAGATGAATGTGTTTTTGTCTTTGAAGAAGAAGAGTATTAACTTGAGGAAGAACAATACGGATGTAATTATGTGCACGTATACTCGTACAATGTGATGTATAGTGGTATCTGGCAGATCGGACTTGGTTTCCAACAGATCTTGAATAATTTATACTGATTATTGCTATCTAGGCCAGCATTTCTTTACTGCCAAAGCAAATTATTCTATCTAGATTGCGTTGTCGGTGAGAGTCAAATAAATCCTGAAGTAAGAAGACTGGCTATCCATATTTTTGAACTAGAAGTAGTGATGATGAAGTAGGGGTTCTGAAGATGATATATAGCACACAAAGTATATACAGACTGTCCTTGGGTCCTAAGAGCTGTGCTCTAGTTCCATGCTTGTCGGGAGAAACATTGGGCTTTCTCAGTCAGAGATCCAGGTTAAACATGGCCCAAAACCTGTTTAAAACTGATTAGAAAGAGTCAGGTCCAATGTAGGCATGATTGCCAGGGAAACATTGTCCCATGATCCAATGTATTAATTAGATTTCAATAAAAGGCACATCTTTCTTCTCCTCTAAATTCCCAACAGGAAACGCAGGCTTCAATTATATAATTTGTGCAAAGATTCTAGTGCAAGTATGCAAAGTCATTTCTTAGAAAAACGCTTTCAGTATTACAGAATTTGGTATCCTACTGCTTGACTCAGAATATTGCTTCTGTTTTTTTCTAGCATCACCATCGGACAACACTGTTGAACCAAGTAAGTACTCAGAACATTGAATGAACAATATTAATGACCTTGAGAAGTTAGGAGTTGCACATTATTACCTTCATGGACAAACATTTACTGTGCAGAATTCTCATATTGTCATATAGTTTTACATTTTATCAACTCAGGTTTCCACCCGCTGACCTAGCAGGAAACTCTTAATGGGTCCGGTGAGAAGGTAGCCAGCATGGCAAAAACCTCCCTGTCAGAAGTTCGTCGGATGGTGTAAACCGTTCGCCGATCTTATAATCAGCCCCTTAGTGTCTTTTTTTAATTTCTAAAAAGACCGCTAAGTAGTCAAATGAATCCTAAATTATTTTTGTTTGAAATAAGCATTTTTAAAACCTTTCTAAAAACAGAAAAAGATATAAGGCTTTCTGCATGTTCTAAGAGTTATAATTGACACTACTCATTTAAGAGGTTGTGCATTCACACTATTCCAACATAGTGTTCGGTTCCACTCAGGCAGTTCATTTAATCAGGCTCACAGAGGAGGATGCTTATGATACTTTACATCAAATATATGTCTTTAAATGACTATCCATTGTTTTTCTCAGCTAACCTTCACAGCCAGAAAAGCAGGCTTGAAATAATTCATGCCACACATAACCTGCACCTAGTTTACAAGCTCATTTCTTAGAATAAAGACATCATAATTGCTGAATTTTGTACGCTGGTGTTGACTCACATTATTAAATTGTTTTTTTATTTTTGTGTTAGCATCCACATTCGAAAGCACTCTCGAGACAAGTGAGTATATTGGAACATTTAGTAACATGTCTTAATGACGTTGAGTAATTAAGAACTGTACCCACTTACATTCAGGAAGTACATTTTGTGTGCGTTCTTTATGCAGGTGACATTTACCCAAATTCATACTATTGACAGAGCTGCTCCACTAACTATAAACTAATTGTTCCTAATCTCCTGCCTGGACTTAGAGCAACCTAACCACCAGTTTCCTTTCTCTCCCTATGGCCTCGCTCGTCTATCAGACAGCACCAATCCCACTTCCCAAAACATGCATTTTTAGGTGAAGAACATTTCTTGTTAATAGATGCTGCTCTGACTCATTGGATTTTGGCACAACGTTCTCCAAGATAAGATTATCTCTCAAAGCCCACACATTGAATTACCTTTGCACATGTTCTGATCCCCAGGCCATGTATTTGTATACATTATATCACTTTAAAAGTTCACTAACTAAAACAAATGCATATTACAAACAAATCTGCATCCTTTTCAGTATTTGTTTAAAAAATGAAGGTGGAATTCCAATTAGTCCTAAAGTATATTTGTTTGAAATCAACAATTTTAAAACCTTTTTAAAAACAATAAATGGAAAAGGAGCTGCTGATGCGTTTTAAAAGAATGAGAACTGACACTGCTCACTTAAGAGATCCCTACACTACGTTATCCCAATATACTGTCCAGAGCTAGACAGACAATATATTTCCCCAGACTAATGGAGAAGGATGCCCTACACACAGCAGCATTCATGAAAGGATTACTGTTTGTTAAATTCAGCTCTCGATAAATGTGTATGTGAGTGAAAGATTCCCAATTATATTCTTTTGAAGGTTTTCAACTTCTGTCCTTCAGAGTACACTAAAGGCCTCATGACTATTCATATAATCACTAATCTGGCCTCAGAAAACATTTGATTTTGGCTTCATTTAGACATACAAGTCAGCGAAATCCCAGCATCCACCATCACAGCGCTAAACCACCAACTACATCTATAGATCGCTGCTGGTTTCATTTGGATCCTTATTCCTTGTGTTCTCCCACTGATATTCAGGAGCACATTTGATAAACATACTAATACTGGGAAGGCTACTATGTTATGTAAGCCCTCTGCATCTTATTTGTTTTTTAAATTCAATCCACAACTGACTAGTTCTATTTCCGTAAAGAGAAAAAGTTTCCCAGATATTCCAAATGTTTTCTTTCAGTGAAAGGGGTTTTTGTTTATCATTTTTCACATTCAAACAACCATGACTTATATAGTTTTGCAAACAACAAAAAAAACTATGCATCTTAAGGTTGGATCTTCTTATGCTGAAACTCTGGGGGCACGTTGGGCTATTTGACTCCAGCTAAGATATCTGTCATGTCAGAGCTGGCCAGTTACCTGCCATCAGAAAATGAGAAGTTCCTGCAGATCAAATGGTGAGGCAGAACTACAGAGTAGGTGGGACGAGATTATTGGCCATCTGAGGTAGTTGTCCTGAATCCAACAAGATTTTTGAAAGACAACAACACAGAATAATGGTAGTACCATGCAGCCAGTTGTTGTCAAGGAAAGGAAAGAATTCAAGTTACAGACAAATTCACTTGAGTAGATGAATGCGTTTTTGTCTTTGAAGAAGAAGAATATTAACTTGAGGAAGAACAATACGGATGTAATTATGTGCACGTATACTCGTACAATGTGATGTATAGTGGTATCTGGCAGATCGGACTTGGTTTCCAACAGATCTTGAATAATTTATACTGATTATTGCTATCTAGGCCAGCATTTCTTTACTGCCAAAACAAATTATTCTATCTAGATTGCGTTGTCGGTGAGAGTCAAATAAATCCTGAAGTAAGAAGACTGGCTATCCATATTTTTGAACTAGAAGTAGTGATGATGAAGTAGGGGTTCTGAAGATGATATATAGCACACAAAGTATATACAGACTGTCCTTGGGTCCTAAGAGCTGTGCTCTAGTTCTATGCTTGTCGGGAGAAACATTGGGCTTTCTCAGTCAGAGATCCAGGTTAAATATGGCCCAAAACCTGTTTAAAACTGATTAGAAAGAGTCAGGTCCAATGTAGGCATGATTGCCAGGGAAACATTGTCCCATGATACAATGTATTAATTAGATTTCAATGAAAGGCACATCTTTCTTCTCCTCCTCTAAATTCCCAACAGGAAACGCAGGCTTCAATTATATAATTTGTGCGAAGATTCTAGTGCAAGTATGCAAAGTCATTTCTTAGAAAAACGCTTTCAGAATTACAGAATTTGATATCCTACTGCTTGACTCAGAATATTGCTTCTGTTTTTTTCTAGCATCACCATCGGACAACACTGTTGAACCAAGTAAGTACTCAGAACATTGATTGAACAATATTAATGACCTTGAGAAGTTAGGAGTTGCACATTATTACCTTCATGGACAAACATTTACTGTGCAGAATTCTCATATTGTCATATAGTTTTACATTTTATCAACTCAGGTTTCCACCCGCTGACCTAGCAGGAAACTCTTAATGGGTCCGGTGAGAAGGTAGCCAGTATGGCAAAAACCTCCCTGTCAGAAGTTCGTCGGATGGTGTAAACCGTTCGCCGATCTTATAATCAGCCCCTTCTTGTCTTATTTTAATTTCTAAAAAGACCGCTAAGTAGTTAAATGAATCCTAAATTATTTTTGTTTGAAATCAGCATTTTTAAAACCTTTCTAAAAACAGAAAAAGATATAAGGCTTTCTGCATGTTCTAAGAGTTATAATTGACACTACTCATTTAAGAGGTTGTGCATTCACACTATTCCAACATAGTGTTCAGTTCCACTCAGGCAGTTCATTTAATCAGGCTCACAGAGGAGGATGCTTATGATACTTTACATCAAATATATGTCTTTAAATGACTATCCATTGTTTTTCTCAACTAAACTTCACAGCCAGAAAAGCAGGCTTGAAATAATTCATGCCACACATAACCTGCACCTAGTTTACAAGCTCATTTCTTAGAATAAAGACATCATAATTGCTGAATTTTGTACGCTGGTGTTGACTCACATTATTAAATTGTTTTTTTATTTTTGTGTTAGCATCCACATTCGAAAGCACTCTTGAGACAAGTGAGTATATTGGAACATTTAGTAACATGTCTTAATGACGTTGAGTAATTAAGAACTGTACCCACTTACATTCAGGAAGTACATTTTGTGTCCGTTCTTTATGCAGGTGACATGGACCCAAATTCACACTATTGACAGAGCTGCTCCACTAACTATAAACTAATTGTTCCTAATCTCCTGCCTGGACTTAGAAGCAACCTAACCACCAGTTTCCTTTCTCTCCCTATGGCCTCGCTCGTCTATCAGACAGCACCAGTCCCACTTCCCAAAACATGCATTTTTAGGTGAAGAACATTTCTTGTTAATAGATGCTGCTCTGACTCATTGGATTTTGGCACAACGTTCTCCAAGATAAGATTATCTCTCAAAGCCCACACATTGAATTACCTTTGCACATGTTCTGATCCCCAGGCCATGTATTTGTATACATTAGATCACTTTAAAAGTTCACTAACTAAAACAAATGCATATTACAAACAACTCTGCATCTTTTTCAGTATTTGTTTAAAAAATGAAGGTGGAATTCCAATTAGTCTTAAAGTATATTTGTTTGGAATCAACAATTTTAAAACCTTTTTAAAAACAATAAATGGAAAAGGAGCTGCTGATGCGTTTTAAAAGAAAGAATGAGAACTGACACTGCTCACTTAAGAGATCCCTACACTACATTATCCCAATATACTGTCCAGAGCTAGACAGACAATATATTTCCCCAGACTGATGGAGAAGGATGCCCTACACACAGCAGCATTCATGAAAGGATTACTGTTTGTTAAATTCAGCTCTCGATAAATGTGTATGTGAGTGAAAGATTCCCAATTATATTCTATTGAAGGTTTTCAACTTCTGTCCTTCATGACTATTCATATAATCACTAATCTGGCCTCAGAAAACATTTGATTTTGGCTTCATTTAGACATACAAGTCAGTGAAATCCCAGCATCCAGCATCCAGCATCCAGCATCCAGCATCACAGCGCTAAACCACCAACTACATCTATAGATCGCTGCTGGTTTCATTTGGATCCTTATTCCTTGCGTTCTCCCACTGATATTCAGGAGCACATTTGATAAACATACTAATACTGGGAAGGCTACTATGTTATGTAAGCCCTCTGCATCTTATTTGTTTTTGAAAATCAATCCACAACTGACTAATTCTATTTCCGAAAAGAGAAAAAGTTTCCCAGACATTCCAAATGTTTTCTTTCAGTGAAAGGGGTTTTTGTTTATCATTTTTCACATTCAAACAACCATGACTTCCATAGTTTTTTGCAAACAACAAAAAAACCTATGCATCTTAAGGTTGGATCTTCTTATGCTGAAACTCTGGGGGCACGTTAGGCTATTTGACTCCAGCTAAGATATCTCTCATGTCAGAGCTGGCCAGTTACCTGCCATCAGAAAATGAGAAGTTCCTGCAGATCAAATGGTGAGGCAGAACTACAGAGTAGGTGGGACGAGATTTTTGGCCATCTGAGGTAGTTGTCCTGAATCCAACAAGATTTTTGAAAGACAACAACACAGAATAATGGTAGTACCATGCAGCCAGTTGTTGTCAAGGAAAGGAAAGGATTCAAGTTACAGACAAATTCACTTGAGTAGATGAATGTGTTTTTGTCTTTGAAGAAGAAGAATATTAACTTGAGGAAGAACAATACGGATGTAATTATGTGAACGTATACTCGTACAATGTGATGTATAGTGGTATCTGTCAGATCGGACTTGGTTTCCAACAGATCTTGAATAATTTATACTGATTATTGCTATCTAGGCCAGCATTTCTTTACTGCCAAAGCAAATTATTCTATCTAGATTGCGTTGTCGGTGAGAGTCAAATAAATCCTGAAGTAAGAAGATTGGCTATCCATATTTTTGAACTAGAAGAAGTGATGATGAAGTAGGGGTTCTGAAGATGATATATAGCACACAAAGAATATACAGACTGTCCTTGGGTCCTAAGAGCTGTGCTCTAGTTCCATGCTTGTCGGGAGAAACATTGGGCTTTCTCAGTCAGAGATCCAGGTTAAACATGGCCCAAAACCTGTTTAAGACTGATTAGAAAGAGTCAGGTCCAATGCAGGCATGATTGCCAGGGAAACATTGTCCCATGATACAATGTATTAATTAGATTTCAATAAAAGGCACATCTTTCTTCTCCTCCTCTAAATTCCCAACAGGAAACGCAGGCTTCAATTATATAATTTGTGCAAAGATTCTAGTGCAAGTATGAAAAGTCATTTATTAGAAAAACGCTTTCAGAATTACAGAATTTGGTATCCTACTGCTTGACTCAGAATATTGCTTCTGTTTTTTTCTAGCATCACCATCGGACAACACTGTTGAACCAAGTAAGTACTCAGAACATTGATTGAACAATATTAATGACCTTGAGAAGTTAGGAGTTGCACATTATTACCTTCATGGACAAACAATTACTGTGCAGAATTCTCATATTGTCATATAGTTTTACATTTTATCAACTCAGGTTTCCACCCGCTGACCTAGCCGGAAACTCTTAATGGGTCCGGTGAGAAGGTAGCCAGTATGGCAAAAACCTCCCTGTCAGAAGTTCGTCGGATGGTGTAAACCGTTCGCCGATCTTATAATCAGCCCCTTAGTGTCTTTTTTTAATTTCTAAAAAGACCGCTAAGTAGTCAAATGAATCCTAAATTATTTTTGTTTGAAATAAGCATTTTTAAAACCTTTCTAAAAACAGAAAAAGATATAAGGCTTTCTGTATGTTCTAAGAGTTATAATTGACACTACTCATTTAAGAAGTTGTGCATTCACACTATTCCAACATAGTATTCAGTTCCACTCAGGCAGTTCATTTAATCAGGCTCACAGAAGAGGATGCTTATGATACTTTACATCAAATATATGTCTTTAAATGACTATCCATTGTTTTTCTCAACTAAACTTCACAGCCAGAAAAGCAGGCTTGAAATAATTCATGCCACACATAACCTGCACCTAGTTTACAAGCTCATTTCTTAGAATAAAGACATCATAATTGCTGAATTTTGTACGCTGGTATTGACTCACATTATTAAATTGTTTTTTTATTTTTGTGTTAGCATCCACATTCGAAAGCACTCTTGAGACAAGTGAGTATATTGGAACATTTAGTAACATGTCTTAATGACATTGAGTAATTAAGAACTGTACCCACTTACATTCAGGAAGTACATTTTGTGTGCGTTCTTTATGCAGGTGACATGGACCCATATTCATACTATTGACAGAGCTGCTCCACTAACTATAAACTAATTGTTCCTAATCTCCTGCCTGGACTTAGAGCAACCTAACCACCAGTTTCCTTTCTCTCCCTATGGCCTCGCTCGTCTATCAGACAGCACCAATCCCACTTCCCAAAACATGCATTTTTAGGTGAAGAACATTTCTTGTTAATAGATGCTGCTCTGACTCATTGGATTTTGGCACAAGATAAGATTATCTCTCAAAGCCCACACATTGAATTACCTTTGCACATGTTCTGATCCCCAGGCCATGTATTTGTATACATTAGATCACTTTAAAAGTTCACTAACTAAAACAAATGCATATTACAAACAAATCTGCATCTTTTTCAGTATTTGTTTAAAAAATGAAGGTGGAATTCCAATTAGTCCTAAAGTATATTTGTTTGAAATCAACAATTTTAAAACCTTTTTAAAAACAATAAATGGAAAAGGAGCTGCTGATGCGTTTTAAAAGAATGAGAACTGACACTGCTCACTTAAGAGATCCCTACACTACATTATCCCAATATACTGTCCAGAGCTAGACAGACAATATATTTCCCCAGACTGATGGAGAAGGATGCCCTACACACAGCAGCATTCATGAAAGGATTACTGTCTGTTAAAATCAGCTCTCGATAAATGTGTATGTGAGTGAAAGATTCCCAATTATATTCTATTGAAGGTTTTCAACTTCTGTCCTTCAGAGTACACTAAAGGCCTCATGACTATTCATATAATCACTAATCTGGCCTCAGAAAACATTTGATTTTGGCTTCATTTAGACATACAAGTCAGCGAAATCCCAGCATCCACCATCACAGCGCTAAACCACCAACTACATCTATAGATCGCTGCTGGTTTCATTTGGATCCTTATTCCTTGCGTTCTCCCACTGATATTCAGGAGCACATTTGATAAACATACTAATACTGGGAAGGCTACTATGTTATGTAAGCCCTCTGCATCTTATTTGTTTTTGAAAATCACTCCACAACTGACTAGTTCTATTTCCGTAAAGAGAAAAAGTTTCCCAGACATTCCAAATGTTTTCTTTCAGTGAAAGGGGTTTTTGTTTATCATTTTTCACATTCAAACAACCATGACTTATATAGTTTTGCAAACAACAAAAAAAACTATGCATCTTAAGGTTGGATCTTCTTATGCTGAAACTCTGGGGGCACGTTGGGCTATTTGACTCCAGCTAAGATATCTGTCATGTCAGAGCTGGCCAGTTACCTGCCATCAGAAAATGAGAAGTTCCTGCAGATCAAATGGTGAGGAAGAACTACAGAGTAGGTGGGACGAGATTATTGGCCATCTGAGGTAGTTATCCTGAATCCAACAAGATTTTTGAAAGACAACAACACAGAAAAATGGTAGTACCATGCAGCCAGTTGTTGTCAAGGAAAGGAAAGAATTCAAGTTACAGACAAATTCACTTGAGTAGATGAATGTGTTTTTGTCTTTGAAGAAGAAGAGTATTAACTTGAGGAAGAACAATACGGATGTAATTATGTGCACGTATACTCGTACAATGTGATGTATAGTGGTATCTGGCAGATCGGACTTGGTTTCCAACAGATCTTGAATAATTTATACTGATTATTGCTATCTAGGCCAGCATTTCTTTACTGCCAAAGCAAATTATTCTATCTAGATTGCGTTGTCGGTGAGAGTCAAATAAATCCTGAAGTAAGAAGACTGGCTATCCATATTTTTTAACTAGAAGTAGTGATGATGAAGTAGGGGTTCTGAAGATGATATATAGCACACAAAGTATATACAGACTGTCCTTGGGTCCTAAGAGCTGTGCTCTAGTTCCATGCTTGTCGGGAGAAACATTGGGCTTTCTCAGTCAGAGATCCAGGTTAAACATGGCCCAAAACCTGTTTAAAACTGATTAGAAAGAGTCAGGTCCAATGTAGGCATGATTGCCAGGGAAACATTGTCCCATGATCCAATGTATTAATTAGATTTCAATAAAAGGCACATCTTTCTTCTCCTCCTCTAAATTCCCAACAGGAAACGCAGGCTTCAATTATATAATTTGTGCAAAGATTCTAGTGCAAGTATGCAAAGTCATTTCTTAGAAAAACGCTTTCAGAATTACAGAATTTGGTATCCTACTGCTTGACTCAGAATATTGCTTCTGTTTTTTTCTAGCATCACCATCGGACAACACTGTTGAACCAAGTAAGTACTCAGAACATTGATTGAACAATATTAATGACCTTGAGAAGTTAGGAGTTGCACATTATTACTTTCATGGACAAACATTTACTGTGCAGAATTCTCATATTGTCATATAGTTTTACATTTAATCAACTCAGGTTTCCACCCGCTGACCTAGCAGGAAACTCTTAATAGGTCCGGTGAGAAGGTAGCCAGTATGGCAAAATCCTCCCTGTCAGAAGTTCGTCGGATGGTGTAAACCGTTCGCCGATCTTATAATCAGCCCCTTAGTGTCTTTTTTTAATTTCTAAAAAGACCGCTAAGTAGTCAAATGAATCCTAAATTATTTTTGTTTGAAATAAGCATTTTTACAACCTTTCTAAAAACAGAAAAAGATATAAGGCTTTCTGTATGTTCTAAGAGTTATAATTGACACTACTCATTTAAGAAGTTGTGCATTCACACTATTCCAACATAGTATTCAGTTCCACTCAGGCAGTTCATTTAATCAGGCTCACAGAAGAGGATGCTTATGATACTTTACATCAAATATATGTCTTTAAATGACTATCCATTGTTTTTCTCAACTAAACTTCACAGCCAGAAAAGCAGGCTTGAAATAATTCATGCCACACATAACCTACACCTAGTTTACAAGCTCATTTCTTAGAATAAAGACATCATAATTGCTGAATTTTGTACGCTGGTATTGACTCACATTATTAAATTGTTTTTTTATTTTTGTGTTAGCATCCACATTCGAAAGCACTCTTGAGACAAGTGAGTATATTGGAACATTTAGTAACATGTCTTAATGACATTGAGTAATTAAGAACTGTACCCACTTACATTCAGGAAGTACATTTTGTGTGCGTTCTTTATGCAGGTGACGTGGACCCATATTCATACTATTGACAGAGCTGCTCCACTAACTATAAACTAATTGTTCCTAATCTCCTGCCTGGACTTAGAGCAACCTAACCACCAGTTTCCTTTCTCTCCCTATGGCCTCGCTCGTCTATCAGACAGCACCAATCCCACTTCCCAAAACATGCATTTTTAGGTGAAGAACATTTCTTGTTAATAGATGCTGCTCTGACTCATTGGATTTTGGCACAAGATAAGATTATCTCTCAAAGCCCACACATTGAATTACCTTTGCACATGTTCTGATCCCCAGGCCATGTATTTGTATACATTAGATCACTTTAAAAGTTCACTAACTAAATTAAATGCATATTTTAAACAAATCTGCATCTTTTTCAGTATTTGTTTAAAAAATGAAGGTGGAATTCCAATTAGTCCTAAAGTATATTTGTTTGAAATCAACAATTTTAAAACCTTTTTAAAAACAATAAATGGAAAAGGAGCTGCTGATGCGTTTTAAAAGAATGAGAACTGACACTGCTCACTTAGGAGATCCCTACACTACATTATCCCAATATACTGTCCAGAGCTAGACAGACAATATATTTCCCCAGACTGATGGAGAAGGATGCCCTACACACAGCAGCATTCATGAAAGGATTACTGTCTGTTAAATTCAGCTCTCGATAAATGTGTATGTGAGTGAAAGATTCCCAATTATATTCTATTGAAGGTTTTCAACTTCTGTCCTTCAGAGTACACTAAAGGCCTCATGACTATTCATATAATCACTAATCTGGCCTCAGAAAACATTTGATTTTGGCTTCATTTAGACATACAAGTCAGCGAAATCCCAGCATCCACCATCACAGCGCTAAACCACCAACTACATCTATAGATCGCTGCTGGTTTCATTTGGATCCTTATTCCTTGCGTTCTCCCACTGATATTCAGGAGCACATTTGATAAACATACTAATACTGGGAAGGCTACTATGTTATGTAAGCCCTCTGCATCTTATTTGTTTTTGAAAATCACTCCACAACTGACTAGTTCTATTTCCGTAAAGAGAAAAAGTTTCCCAAACATTCCAAATGTTTTCTTTCAGTGAAAGGGGTTTTTGTTTATCATTTTTCACATTCAAACAACCATGACTTATATAGTTTTGCAAACAACAAAAAAAACTATGCATCTTAAGGTTGGATCTTCTTATGCTGAAACTCTGGGGGCACGTTGGGCTATTTGACTCCAGCTAAGATATCTGTCATGTCAGAGCTGGCCAGTTACCTGCCATCAGAAAATGAGAAGTTCCTGCAGATCAAATGGTGAGGCAGAACTACAGAGTAGGTGGGACGAGATTATTGGCCATCTGAGGTAGTTGTCCTGAATCCAACAAGATTTTTGAAAGACAACAACACAGAATAATGGTAGTACCATGCTGCCAGTTGTTGTCAAGGAAAGGAAAGAATTCAAGTTACAGACAAATTCACTTGAGTAGATGAATGTGTTTTTGTCTTTGAAGAAGAAGAATATTAACTTGAGGAAGAACAATACGGATGTAATTATGTGCACATATACTCGTACAATGTGATGTATAGTGGTATCTGTCAGATCGGACTTGGTTTCCAACAGATCTTGAATAATTTATACTGATTATTGCTATCTAGGCCAGCATTTCTTTACTGCCAAAGCAAATTATTCTATCTAGATTGCGTTGTCTGTGAGAGTCAAATAAATCCTGAAGTAAGAAGACTGGCTATCCATATTTTTGAACTAGAAGTAGTGATGATGAAGTAGGGGTGCTGAAGATGATGTATAGCACACAAAGTATATACAGATGGTCCTTGGGTCCTAAGAGCTGTGCTCTAGTTCCATGCTTGTCGGGAGAAACATTGGGCTTTCTCAGTCAGAGATCCAGGTTAAACATGGCCCAAAACCTGTTTAAAACTGATTAGAAAGAGTCCGGTCCAATGTAGGCATGATTGCCAGGGAAACATTGTCCATGATTAAATGTATCAATTAGATTTCAATAAAAGGCACATCTTCCTTTTCTCATCTAAATTCACAACAGGAAACACAAGTTTCAATTAAATCTTTTGTGCGAAGATTCTAGTGCAAGTATGCAAAGTCATTTATTAGAAAAACGCTTTCAGAATTACAGAATTTGGTATCCTACTGCTTGAATCAGAATATTGCTTATGTTTTTTTCTAGCATCACCATCGGACAACACTGTTGAACCAAGTAAGTACTCAGAACATTGATTGAACAATATTAATGACCTTGAGAAGTTAGGAGTTGCACATAATTACCTTCATGGACAAAAATGTACTGTGCACAATTCTCATATTGTCATATAGTTTTACATTTTATCAACTCAGGTTTCCACCCGCTGACCTAGCAGGAAACTCTTAATGAGTCCGGTGAGAAGGTTGCCAGTATGGCAGCAACCTCCCTGTCAGAAGTTCGTCGGATGGTGTAAACCATTCACCGATCTTATAATCAGCCCCTTAGTGTCTTTTTTTAATTTCTAAAAAGACCGCTAAGTAGTCAAATGAATCCTAAATTATTTTTGTTTGAAATAAGCATTTTTAAAACCTTTCTAAAAACAGAAAAAGATATAAGGCTTGCATGTTCTAAGAGCTATAATTGACATTACTCATTTAAGGGGTTGTGCATTCACACTATTTCAACATAGTGTTCAGTTCCACTCAGGCAGTTCATTTAATCAGGCTCACAGAGGAGGATGCTTATGATACTTTACATCAAATATATGTCTTTAAATGACTATCCATTGTTTTTCTCAACTAAAATTCACAGCCAGAAAAGCAGGCTTGAAATAATTCATGCCACACATAACCTGCACCTAGTTTCAAGCTCATTTCTTAGAATAAAGACATCATAATTGCTGAATTTTGTACGCTGGTGTTGACTCACATTATTAAATAGTTTTTTTATTTTTGTGTTAGCATCCACATTCGAAAGCACTCTTGAGACAAGTGAGTATATTGGAACATTTAGTAACATGTCTTAATGACGTTGAGTAATTAAGAACTGTACCCACTTACATTCAGGAAGTACATTTTGTGTGTGTTCTTTATGCAGGTGACATGGACCCAAATTCATACTATTGACAGAGCTGCTCCACTAACTATAAACTAATTGTTCCTAATCTCCTGCCTGGACTTAGAAGCAACCTAACCACCAGTTTCCTTTCTCTCCCTATGGCCTCGCTCGTCTATCAGACAGCACCAATCCCACTTCCAAAACATGCCTTTTTAGGTGAAGAACATTTCTTGTTAATAGATGCTGCTCTGACTCATTGGATTTTGGCACAACGTTCTCCAAGATAAGATTATCTCTCAAAGCCCACACATTGAATTACCTTTGCACATGTTCTGATCCCCAGGCCATGTATTTGTATACATTAGATCACTTTAAAAGTTCACTAACTAAAACAAATGCATATTACAAACAACTCTGCATCTTTTTCAGTATTTGTTTAAAAAATGAAAGTGGAATTCCAATTAGTCCTAAAGTATATTTGTTTGAAATCAACAATTTTAATACCTTTTTAAAAACAATAAATGGAAAAGGAGCTGCTGGTGCGTTTTAAAAGAATGAGAACTGACACTGCTCACTTAAGAGATCCCTACACTACATTATCCCAATATACTGTCCAGAGCTAGCCAGACAATATATTTCCCCAGACTTATGGAGAAGGATGCCCTACACACAGCAGCATTCATGAAAGGATTACTGTTTGTTAAATTCAGCTCTCGATAAATGTGTATGTGAGTGAAAGATTCCCAATTATATTCTATTGAAGGTTTTCAACTTCTGTCCTTCAGAGTACACTAAAGGCCTCATGACTATTCAGATAATCACTAATCTGGCCTCAGAAAACATTCGATTTTGGCTTCATTTAGACATACAAGTCTGCGAAATCCTAGCATCCACCATCACAGCGCTAAACCACCAACTACATCTATAGATCGCTGCTGGTTTCATTTGGATCCTTATTCCTTGCGTTCTCCCGCTGATATTCAGGAGCACATTTGATAAACATACTAATACTGGGAAGGCTACTATGTTATGTAAGCCCTCTGCATCTTATTTGTTTTTGAAAATCAATCCACAACTGACTAGTTCTATTTCCGAAAAGACAAAAAGTGTCCCAGACATTCCAAATGTTTTCTTTCAGTGAAAGGGGTTTTTGTTTATCATTTTTCACATTCAAACAACCATGACTTCCATAGTTTTGCAAACAACAAAAAACCTATGCATCTTAAGGTTGGATCTTCTTATGCTGAAACTCTGGGGGCACGTTGGGCTATTTGACTCCAGCTAAGATATCTGTCATGTCAGAGCTGGCCAGTTACCTGCAATCAGAAAATGAGAAGTTCCTGCAGATCAAATGGTGAGGCAGAACTACAGAGTAGGTGGGACGAGCTTATTGGCCATCTGAGGTAGTTGTCCTGAATCAAACAAGATTTGCATAACCAGCTTTAGCTCTATACACAGATTATTATGTATTGATTTTTTGAGATCTGAGAATCCAGTTGCACATATAAGACCAACCCAGCTTTGATGAAAGTATAGTTTTATTTTGCCACACTCAATTTTTGAAAGACAACAACACAGAATAATGGTAGTACCATGCAGCCAGTTGTTGTCAAGGAAAGGAAAGAATTCAAGTTACAGACAAATTCACTTGAGTAGATGAATGTGTTTTTGTCTTTGAAGAAGAAGAATATTAACTTGAGGAAGAACAATATGGATGTAATTATGTGCACGTATACTCGTACAATGTGATGTATAGTGGTATCTGGCAGATCGGACTTGGTTTCCAACAGATCTTGAATAATTTATACTGATTATTGCTATCTAGGCCAGCATTTCTTTACTGCCAAAGCAAATTATTCTATCTAGATTGCGTTGTCGGTGAGAGTCAAATAAATCCTGAAGTAAGAAGACTGGCTATCCATATTTTTAAACTAGAAGTAGTGATGATGAAGTAGGGGTTCTGAAGATGATATATAGCACACAAAGTATATACAGACTGTCCTTGGGTCCTAAGAGCTGTGCTCTAGTTCCATGCTTGTCGGGAGAAACATTGGGCTTTCTCAGTCAGAGATCCAGGGTAAACATGGCCCAAAACCTGTTTAAAACTGATTAGAAAGAGTCAGGTCCAATGTAGGCATGATTGCCAGGGAAACATTGTCCCATGATCCAATGTATTAATTAGATTTCAATAAAAGGCACATCTTTCTTGTCCTCCTCTAAATTCCCAACAGGAAACGCAGGCTTCAATTATATAATTTGTGCAAAGATTCTAGTGCAAGTATGCAAAGTCATTTCTTAGAAAAACGCTTTCAGAATTACAGAATTTGATATCCTACTGCTTGACTCAGAATATTGCTTCTGGCTGTTTCTAGCATCACCATCGGACAACACTGTTGAACCAAGTAAGTACTCAGAACATTGATTGAACAATATTAATGACCTTGAGAAGTTAGGAGTTGCACATTATTACCTTCATGGACAAACATTTACTGTGCAGAATTCTCATATTGTCATATAGTTTTACATTTCATCAACTCAGGTTTCCACCCGCTGACCTAGCAGGAAACTCTTAATGGGTCCGGTGAGAAGGTAGCCAGCATGGCAAAAACCTCCCTGTCAGAAGTTCGTCGGATGGTGTAAACCGTTCGCCGATCTTATAATCAGCCCCTTAGTGTCTTTTTTTAATTTCTAAAAAGACCGCTAAGTAGTCAAATGAATCCTAAATTATTTTTGTTTGAAATAAGCATTTTTAAAACCTTTCTAAAAACAGAAAAAGATATAAGGCTTTCTGCATGTTCTAAGAGTTATAATTGACACTACTAATTTAAGAGGTTGTGCATTCACACTATTCCAACATAGTGTTCAGTTCCACTCAGGCAGTTCATTTAATCAGGCTCACAGAGGAGGATGCTTATGATACTTTACATCAAATATGTGTCTTTAAATGACTATCCATTATTTTTCTTAACTAAACTTCACAGCCAGAAAAGCAGGCTTGAAATAATTCATGCCACACATAACCTGCTCCTAGTTTACAAGCTCATTTCTTAGAATAAAGACATCATAATTGCTGAATTTTGTACGCTGGTGTTGACTCACATTATTAAATTGTTTTTTTATTTTTGTGTTAGCATCCACATTCGAAAGCACTCTTGAGACAAGTGAGTATATTGGAACATTTAGTAACATGTCTTAATGACGTTGAGTAATTAAGAACTGTACCCACTTACATTCAGGAAGTACATTTTGTGTGTGTTCTTTATGCAGGTGACATGGACCCAAATTCATACTATCGACAGAGCTGCTCCACTAACTATAAACTAATTGTTCCTAATCTCCTGCCTGGACTTAGAAGCAACCTAACCACCAGTTTCCTTTCTCTCCCTATGGCCTCGCTCGTCTATCAGACAGCACCAATCCCACTTCCCAAAACATGCATTTTTAGGTGAAGAACATTTCTTGTTAATAGATGCTGCTCTGACTCATTGGATTTTGGCACAACGTTCTCCAAGATAAGATTATCTCTCAAAGCCCACACATTGAATTACCTTTGCACATGTTCTGATCCCCAGGCCATGTATTTGTATACATTAGATCACTTTAAAAGTTCACTAACTAAAACAAATGCATATTACAAACAACTCTGCATCTTTTTCAGTATTTGTTTAAAAAATGAAGGTGGAATTCCAATTAGTCCTAAAGTATATTTGTTTGAAATCAACAATTTTAAAACCTTTTTAAAAAAAATAAATGGAAAAGGAGCTGCTGATGCGTTTTAAAAGAATGAGAACTGACACTGCTCACTTAAGAGATCCCTACACTACATTACCCCAATATACTGTCCAGAGCTAGACAGACATTATATTTCCCTAGACTGATGGAGAAGGATGCCCTACACACAGCAGCATTCATGAAAGGATTACTGTTTGTTAAATTCAGCTCTCGATAAATGTGTATGTGAGTGAAAGATTCCCAATTATATTCTATTGAAGGTTTTCAACTTCTGTCCTTCATGACTATTCATATAATCACTAATCTGGCCTCAGAAAACATTTGATTTTGGCTTCATTTAGACATACAAGTCAGTGAAATCCCAGCATCCAGCATCACAGCGCTAAACCACCAACTACATCTATAGATCGCTGCTGGTTTCATTTGGATCCTTATTCCTTGCGTTCTCCCACTGATATTCAGGAGCACATTTGATAAACATACTAATACTGGGAAGGCTACTATGTTATGTAAGCCCTCTGCATCTTATTTGTTTTTGAAAATCAATCCACAACTGACTAATTCTATTTCAGAAAAGAGAAAAAGTTTCCCAGACATTCCAAATGTTTTCTTTCAGTGAAAGGGGTTTTTGTTTATCATTTTTCACATTCAAACAACCATGACTTCCATAGTTTTTTGCAAACAACAAAAAAACCTATGCATCTTAAGGTTGGATCTTCTTATGCTGAAACTCTGGGGGCACGTTAGGCTATTTGACTCCAGCTAAGATATCTCTCATGTCAGAGCTGGCCAGTTACCTGCCATCAGAAAATGAGAAGTTCATGCAGATCAAATGGTGAGGCAGAACTACAGAGTAGGTGGGACGAGATTTTTGGCCATCTGAGGTAGTTGTCCTGAATCCAACAAGATTTTTGAAAGACAACAACACAGAATAATGGTAGTACCATGCAGCCAGTTGTTGTCAAGGAAAGGAAAGAATTCAAGTTACAGACAAATTCACTTGAGTAGATGAATGTGTTTTTGTCTTTGAAGAAGAAGAATATTAACTTGAGGAAGAACAATACGGATGTAATTATGTGAACGTATACTCGTACAATGTGATGTATAGTGGTATCTGGCAGATCGGACTTGGTTTCCAACAGATCTTGAATAATTTATACTGATTATTGCTATCTAGGCCAGCATTTCTTTACTGCCAAAGCAAATTATTCTATCTAGATTGCGTTGTCGGTGAGAGTCAAATAAATCCTGAAGTAAGAAGATTGGCTATCCATATTTTTTAACTAGAAGAAGTGATGATGAAGTAGGGGTTCTGAAGATGATATATAGCACACAAAGTATATACAGACTGTCCTTGGGTCCTAAGAGCTGTGCTCTAGTTCCATGCTTGTCGGGAGAAACATTGGGCTTTCTCAGTCAGAGATCCAGGTTAAACATGGCCCAAAACCTGTTTAAAACTGATTAGAAAGAGTCAGGTCCAATGTAGGCATGATTGCCAGGGAAACATTGTCCCATGATACAATGTATTAATTAGATTTCAATAAAAGGCACATCTTTCTTCTCCTCCTCTAAATTCCCAACAGGAAACGCAGGCTTCAATTATATAATTTGTGCAAAGATTCTAGTGCAAGTATGCAAAGTCATTTCTTAGAAAAACGCTTTCAGAATTACCGAATTTGGTATCCTACTGCTTGACTCAGAATATTGCTTCTGTTTTTTTCTAGCATCACCATCGGACAACACTGTTGAACCAAGTAAGTACTCAGAACATTGATTGAACAATATTAATGACCTTGAGAAGTTAGGAGTTGCACATTATTACTTTCATGGACAAACATTTACTGTGCAGAATTCTCATATTGTCATATAGTTTTACATTTTATCAACTCAGGTTTCCACCCGCTGACCTAGCAGGAAACTCTTAATGGGTCCGGTGAGAAGGTAGCCAGTATGGCAAAAACCTCCCTGTCAGAAGTTCGTCGGATGGTGTAAACCGTTCGCCGATCTTATAATCAGCCCCTTAGTGTCTTTTTTTAATTTCTAAAAAGACCGCTAAGTAGTCAAATGAATCCTAAATTATTTTTGTTTGAAATAAGCATTTTTAAAACCTTTCTAAAAACAGAAAAAGATATAAGGCTTTCTGTATGTTCTAAGAGTTATAATTGACACTACTCATTTAAGAAGTTGTGCATTCACACTATTCCAACATAGTATTCAGTTCCACTCAGGCAGTTCATTTAATCAGGCTCACAGAAGAGGATGCTTATGATACTTTACATCAAATATATGTCTTTAAATGACTATCCATTGTTTTTCTCAACTAAACTTCACAGCCAGAAAAGCAGGCTTGAAATAATTCATGCCACACATAACCTGCACCTAGTTTACAAGCTCATTTCTTAGAATAAAGACATCATAATTGCTGAATTTTGTACGCTGGTATTGACTCACATTATTAAATTGTTTTTTTATTTTTGTGTTAGCATCCACATTCGAAAGCACTCTTGAGACAAGTGAGTATATTGGAACATTTAGTAACATGTCTTAATGACATTGAGTAATTAAGAACTGTACCCACTTACATTCAGGAAGTACATTTTGTGTGCGTTCTTTATGCAGGTGACATGGACCCATATTCATACTATTGACAGAGCTGCTCCACTAACTATAAACTAATTGTTCCTAATCTCCTGCCTGGACTTAGAGCAACCTAACCACCAGTTTCCTTTCTCTCCCTATGGCCTCGCTCGTCTATCAGACAGCACCAATCCCACTTCCCAAAACATGCATTTTTAGGTGAAGAACATTTCTTGTTAATAGATGCTGCTCTGACTCATTGGATTTTGGCACAAGATAAGATTATCTCTCAAAGCCCACACATTGAATTACCTTTGCACATGTTCTGATCCCCAGGCCATGTATTTGTATACATTAGATCACTTTAAAAGTTCACTAACTAAAACAAATGCATATTACAAACAAATCTGCATCTTTTTCAGTATTTGTTTAAAAAATGAAGGTGGAATTCCAATTAGTCTTAAAGTATATTTGTTTGAAATCAACAATTTTAAAACCTTTTTAAAAACAATAAATGGAAAAGGAGCTGCTGATGCGTTTTAAAAGAATGAGAACTGACACTGCTCACTTAAGAGATCCCTACACTACATTACCCCAATATACTGTCCAGAGCTAGACAGACATTATATTTCCCTAGACTGATGGAGAAGGATGCCCTACACACAGCAGCATTCATGAAAGGATTACTGTTTGTTAAATTCAGCTCTCGATAAATGTGTATGTGAGTGAAAGATTCCCAATTATATTCTATTGAAGGTTTTCAACTTCTGTCCTTCATGACTATTCATATAATCACTAATCTGGCCTCAGAAAACATTTGATTTTGGCTTCATTTAGACATACAAGTCAGTGAAATCCCAGCATCCAGCATCACAGCGCTAAACCACCAACTACATCTATAGATCGCTGCTGGTTTCATTTGGATCCTTATTCCTTGCGTTCTCCCACTGATATTCAGGAGCACATTTGATAAACATACTAATACTGGGAAGGCTACTATGTTATGTAAGCCCTCTGCATCTTATTTGTTTTTGAAAATCAATCCACAACTGACTAATTCTATTTCCGAAAAGAGAAAAAGTTTCCCAGACATTCCAAATGTTTTCTTTCAGTGAAAGGGGTTTTTGTTTATCATTTTTCACATTCAAACAACCATGACTTCCATAGTTTTTTGCAAACAACAAAAAAACCTATGCATCTTAAGGTTGGATCTTCTTATGCTGAAACTCTGGGGGCACGTTAGGCTATTTGACTCCAGCTAAGATATCTCTCATGTCAGAGCTGGCCAGTTACCTGCCATCAGAAAATGAGAAGTTCCTGCAGATCAAATGGTGAGGCAGAACTACAGAGTAGGTGGGACGAGATTTTTGGCCATCTGAGGTAGTTGTCCTGAATCCAACAAGATTTTTGAAAGACAACAACACAGAATAATGGTAGTACCATGCAGCCAGTTGTTGTCAAGGAAAGGAAAGAATTCAAGTTACAGACAAATTCACTTGAGTAGATGAATGTGTTTTTGTCTTTGAAGAAGAAGAATATTAACTTGAGGAAGAACAATACGGATGTAATTATGTGAACGTATACTCGTACAATGTGATGTATAGTGGTATCTGGCAGATCGGACTTGGTTTCCAACAGATCTTGAATAATTTATACTGATTATTGCTATCTAGGCCAGCATTTCTTTACTGCCAAAGCAAATTATTCTATCTAGATTGCGTTGTCGGTGAGAGTCAAATAAATCCTGAAGTAAGAAGATTGGCTATCCATATTTTTTAACTAGAAGAAGTGATGATGAAGTAGGGGTTCTGAAGATGATATATAGCACACAAAGTATATACAGACTGTCCTTGGGTCCTAAGAGCTGTGCTCTAGTTCCATGCTTGTCGGGAGAAACATTGGGCTTTCTCAGTCAGAGATCCAGGTTAAACATGGCCCAAAACCTGTTTAAAACTGATTAGAAAGAGTCAGGTCCAATGTAGGCATGATTGCCAGGGAAACATTGTCCCATGATACAATGTATTAATTAGATTTCAATAAAAGGCACATCTTTCTTCTCCTCCTCTAAATTCCCAACAGGAAACGCAGGCTTCAATTATATAATTTGTGCAAAGATTCTAGTGCAAGTATGCAAAGTCATTTCTTAGAAAAACGCTTTCAGAATTACAGAATTTGGTATCCTACTGCTTGACTCAGAATATTGCTTCTGTTTTTTTCTAGCATCACCATCGGACAACACTGTTGAACCAAGTAAGTACTCAGAACATTGATTGAACAATATTAATGACCTTGAGAAGTTAGGAGTTGCACATTATTACTTTCATGGACAAACATTTACTGTGCAGAATTCTCATATTGTCATATAGTTTTACATTTTATCAACTCAGGTTTCCACCCGCTGACCTAGCAGGAAACTCTTAATGGGTCCGGTGAGAAGGTAGCCAGTATGGCAAAAACCTCCCTGTCAGAAGTTCGTCGGATGGTGTAAACCGTTCGCCGATCTTATAATCAGCCCCTTAGTGTCTTTTTTTAATTTCTAAAAAGACCGCTAAGTAGTCAAATGAATCCTAAATTATTTTTGTTTGAAATAAGCATTTTTAAAACCTTTCTAAAAACAGAAAAAGATATAAGGCTTTCTGTATGTTCTAAGAGTTATAATTGACACTACTCATTTAAGAAGTTGTGCATTCACACTATTCCAACATAGTATTCAGTTCCACTCAGGCAGTTCATTTAATCAGGCTCACAGAAGAGGATGCTTATGATACTTTACATCAAATATATGTCTTTAAATGACTATCCATTGTTTTTCTCAACTAAACTTCACAGCCAGAAAAGCAGGCTTGAAATAATTCATGCCACACATAACCTGCACCTAGTTTACAAGCTCATTTCTTAGAATAAAGACATCATAATTGCTGAATTTTGTACGCTGGTATTGACTCACATTATTAAATTGTTTTTTTATTTTTGTGTTAGCATCCACATTCGAAAGCACTCTTGAGACAAGTGAGTATATTGGAACATTTAGTAACATGTCTTAATGACATTGAGTAATTAAGAACTGTACCCACTTACATTCAGGAAGTACATTTTGTGTGCGTTCTTTATGCAGGTGACATGGACCCATATTCATACTATTGACAGAGCTGCTCCACTAACTATAAACTAATTGTTCCTAATCTCCTGCCTGGACTTAGAGCAACCTAACCACCAGTTTCCTTTCTCTCCCTATGGCCTCGCTCGTCTATCAGACAGCACCAATCCCACTTCCCAAAACATGCATTTTTAGGTGAAGAACATTTCTTGTTAATAGATGCTGCTCTGATTCATTGGATTTTGGCACAAGATAAGATTATCTCTCAAAGCCCACACATTGAATTACCTTTGCACATGTTCTGATCCCCAGGCCATGTATTTGTATACATTAGATCACTTTAAAAGTTCACTAACTAAAACAAATGCATATTACAAACAAATCTGCATCTTTTTCAGTATTTGTTTAAAAAATGAAGGTGGAATTCCAATTAGTCCTAAAGTATATTTGTTTGAAATCAACAATTTTAAAACCTTTTTAAAAACAATAAATGGAAAAGGAGCTGCTGATGCGTTTTAAAAGAATGAGAACTGACACTGCTCACTTAAGAGATCCCTACACTACATTATCCCAATATACTGTCCAGAGCTAGACAGACAATATATTTCCCCAGACTGATGGAGAAGGATGCCCTACACACAGCAGCATTCATGAAAGGATTACTGTCTGTTAAATTCAGCTCTCGATAAATGTGTATGTGAGTGAAAGATTCCCAATTATATTCTATTGAAGGTTTTCAACTTCTGTCCTTCAGAGTACACTAAAGGCCTCATGAGTATTCATATAATCACTAATCTGGCCTCAGAAAACATTTGATTTTGGCTTCATTTAGACATACAAGTCAGCGAAATCCCAGCATCCACCATCACAGCGCTAAACCACCAACTACATCTATAGATCGCTGCTGGTTTCATTTGGATCCTTATTCCTTGCGTTCTCCCACTGATATTCAGGAGCACATTTGATAAACATACTAATACTGGGAAGGCTACTATGTTATGTAAGCCCTCTGCATCTTATTTGTTTTTGAAAATCACTCCACAACTGACTAGTTCTATTTCCGTAAAGAGAAAAAGTTTCCCAGACATTCCAAATGTTTTCTTTCAGTGAAAGGGGTTTTTGTTTATCATTTTTCACATTCAAACAACCATGACTTATATAGTTTTGCAAACAACAAAAAAAACTATGCATCTTAAGGTTGGATCTTCTTATGCTGAAACTCTGGGGGCACGTTGGGCTAAGATATCTGTCATGTCAGAGCTGGCCAGTTACCTGCCATCAGAAAATGAGAAGTTCCTGCAGATCAAATGGTGAGGCAGAACTACAGAGTAGGTGGGACGAGATTATTGGCCATCTGAGGTAGTTGTCCTGAATCCAACAAGATTTTTGAAAGACAACAACACAGAATAATGGTAGTACCATGCAGCCAGTTGTTGTCAAGGAAAGGAAAGAATTCAAGTTACAGACAAATTCACTTGAGTAGATGAATGTGTTTTTGTCTTTGAAGAAGAAGAATATTAACTTGAGGAAGAACAATACGGATGTAATTATGTGCACATATACTCGTACAATGTGATGTATAGTGGTATCTGGCAGATCGGACTTGGTTTCCAACAGATCTTGAATAATTTATACTGATTATTGCTATCTAGGCCAGCATTTCTTTACTGCCAAAGCAAATTATTCTATCTAGATTGCGTTGTCGGTGAGAGTCAAATAAATCCTGAAGTAAGAAGATTGGCTATCCATATTTTTTAACTAGAAGAAGTGATGATGAAGTAGGGGTTCTGAAGATGATATATAGCACACAAAGTATATACAGACTGTCCTTGGGTCCTAAGAGCTGTGCTCTAGTTCCATGCTTGTCGGGAGAAACATTGGGCTTTCTCAGTCAGAGATCCAGGTTAAACATGGCCCAAAACCTGTTTAAAACTGATTAGAAAGAGTCAGGTCCAATGTAGGCATGATTGCCAGGGAAACATTGTCCCATGATACAATGTATTAATTAGATTTCAATAAAAGGCACATCTTTCTTCTCCTCCTCTAAATTCCCAACAGGAAACGCAGGCTTCAATTATATAATTTGTGCAAAGATTCTAGTGCAAGTATGCAAAGTCATTTCTTAGAAAAACGCTTTCAGAATTACCGAATTTGGTATCCTACTGCTTGACTCAGAATATTGCTTCTGTTTTTTTCTAGCATCACCATCGGACAACACTGTTGAACCAAGTAAGTACTCAGAACATTGATTGAACAATATTAATGACCTTGAGAAGTTAGGAGTTGCACATTATTACTTTCATGGACAAACATTTACTGTGCAGAATTCTCATATTGTCATATAGTTTTACATTTTATCAACTCAGGTTTCCACGCGCTGACCTAGCAGGAAACTCTTAATGGGTCCGGTGAGAAGGTAGCCAGTATGGCAAAAACCTCCCTGTCAGAAGTTCGTCGGATGGTGTAAACCGTTCGCCGATCTTATAATCAGCCCCTTAGTGTCTTTTTTTAATTTCTAAAAAGACCGCTAAGTAGTCAAATGAATCCTAAATTATTTTTGTTTGAAATAAGCATTTTTAAAACCTTTCTAAAAACAGAAAAAGATATAAGGCTTTCTGTATGTTCTAAGAGTTATAATTGACACTACTCATTTAAGAAGTTGTGCATTCACACTATTCCAACATAGTATTCAGTTCCACTCAGGCAGTTCATTTAATCAGGCTCACAGAAGAGGATGCTTATGATACTTTACATCAAATATATGTCTTTAAATGACTATCCATTGTTTTTCTCAACTAAACTTCACAGCCAGAAAAGCAGGCTTGAAATAATTCATGCCACACATAACCTGCACCTAGTTTACAAGCTCATTTCTTAGAATAAAGACATCATAATTGCTGAATTTTGTACGCTGGTATTGACTCACATTATTAAATTGTTTTTTTATTTTTGTGTTAGCATCCACATTCGAAAGCACTCTTGAGACAAGTGAGTATATTGGAACATTTAGTAACATGTCTTAATGACATTGAGTAATTAAGAACTGTACCCACTTACATTCAGGAAGTACATCTTGTGTGCGTTCTTTATGCAGGTGACATGGACCCATATTCATACTATTGACAGAGCTGCTCCACTAACTATAAACTAATTGTTCCTAATCTCCTGCCTGGACTTAGAGCAACCTAACCACCAGTTTCCTTTCTCTCCCTATGGCCTCGCTCGTCTATCAGACAGCACCAATCCCACTTCCCAAAACATGCATTTTTAGGTGAAGAACATTTCTTGTTAATAGATGCTGCTCTGATTCATTGGATTTTGGCACAAGATAAGATTATCTCTCAAAGCCCACACATTGAATTACCTTTGCACATGTTCTGATCCCCAGTCCATGTATTTGTATACATTAGATCACTTTAAAAGTTCACTAACTAAAACAAATGCATATTACAAACAAATCTGCATCTTTTTCAGTATTTGTTTAAAAAATGAAGGTGGAATTCCAATTAGTCCTAAAGTATATTTGTTTGAAATCAACAATTTTAAAACCTTTTTAAAAACAATAAATGGAAAAGGAGCTGCTGATGCGTTTTAAAAGAATGAGAACTGACACTGCTCACTTAAGAGATCCCTACACTACATTATCCCAATATACTGTCCAGAGCTAGACAGACAATATATTTCCCCAGACTGATGGAGAAGGATGCCCTACACACAGCAGCATTCATGAAAGGATTACTGTCTGTTAAATTCAGCTCTCGATAAATGTGTATGTGAGTGAAAGATTCCCAATTATATTCTATTGAAGGTTTTCAACTTCTGTCCTTCAGAGTACACTAAAGGCCTCATGAGTATTCATATAATCACTAATCTGGCCTCAGAAAACATTTGATTTTGGCTTCATTTAGACATACAAGTCAGCGAAATCCCAGCATCCACCATCACAGCGCTAAACCACCAACTACATCTATAGATCGCTGCTGGTTTCATTTGGATCCTTATTCCTTGCGTTCTCCCACTGATATTCAGGAGCACATTTGATAAACATACTAATACTGGGAAGGCTACTATGTTATGTAAGCCCTCTGCATCTTATTTGTTTTTGAAAATCACTCCACAACTGACTAGTTCTATTTCCGTAAAGAGAAAAAGTTTCCCAGACATTCCAAATGTTTTCTTTCAGTGAAAGGGGTTTTTGTTTATCATTTTTCACATTCAAACAACCATGACTTATATAGTTTTGCAAACAACAAAAAAAACTATGCATCTTAAGGTTGGATCTTCTTATGCTGAAACTCTGGGGGCACGTTGGGCTATTTGACTCCAGCTAAGATATCTGTCATGTCAGAGCTGGCCAGTTACCTGCCATCAGAAAATGAGAAGTTCCTGCAGATCAAATGGTGAGGCAGAACTACAGAGTAGGTGGGATGAGATTATTGGCCATCTGAGGTAGTTGTCCTGAATCCAACAAGATTTTTGAAAGACAACAACACAGAATAATGGTAGTACCATGCAGCCAGTTGTTGTCAAGGAAAGGAAAGAATTCAAGTTACAGACAAATTCACTTGAGTAGATGAATGTGTTTTTGTCTTTGAAGAAGAAGAATATTAACTTGAGGAAGAACAATACGGATGTAATTATGTGCACATATACTCGTACAATGTGATGTATAGTGGTATCTGGCAGATCGGACTTGGTTTCCAACAGATCTTGAATAATTTATACTGATTATTGCTATCTAGGCCAGCATTTCTTTACTGCTAAAGCAAATTATTCTATCTAGATTGCGTTGTCTGTGAGAGTCAAATAAATCCTGAAGTAAGAAGACTGGCTATCCATATTTTTGAACTAGAAGTAGTGATGATGAAGTAGGGGTGCTGAAGATGATATATAGCACACAAAGTATATACAGATGGTCCTTGGGTCCTAAGAGCTGTGCTCTAGTTCCATGCTTGTCGGGAGAAACATTGGGCTTTCTCAGTCAGAGATCCAGGTTAAACATGGCCCAAAACCTGTTTAAAACTGATTAGAAAGAGTCCGGTCCAATGTAGGCATGATTGCCAGGGAAACATTGTCCCATGATATAATGTATCAATTAGATTTCAATAAAAGGCACATCTTCCTTCTTCTCATCTAAATTCACAACAGGAAACACAGGTTTCAATTAAATCTTTTGTGCGAAGATTCTAGTGCAAGTATGCAAAGTCATTTCTTAGAAAAACGCTTTCAGAATTACAGAATTTGGTATCCTACTGCTTGAATCAGAATATTGCTTATGTTTTTTTCTAGCATCACCATCGGACAACACTGTTGAACCAAGTAAGTACTCAGAACATTGATTGAACAATATTAATGACCTTGAGAAGTTAGGAGTTGCACATAATTACCTTCATGGACAAAAATGTACTGTGCACAATTCTCATATTGTCATGTAGTTTTTCATTTTATCAACTCAGGTTTCCACCCGCTGACCTAGCAGGAAACTCTTAATGGGTCCGGTGAGAAGGTTGCCAGTATGGCAGCAACCTCCCTGTCAGAAGTTCGTCGGATGGTGTAAACCATTCACCGATCTTATAATCAGCCCCTTAGTGTCTTTTTTTTATTTCTAAAAAGACCGCTAAGTAGTCAAATGAATCCTAAATTATTTTTGTTTGAAATAAGCATTTTTAAAACCTTTCTAAAAACAGAAAAAGATATAAGGCTTGCATGTTCTAAGAGCTATAATTGACATTACTCATTTAAGAGGTTGTGCATTCACACTATTTCAACATAGTGTTCAGTTCCACTCAGGCAGTTCATTTAATCAGGCTCACAGAGGAGGATGCTTATGATACTTTACATCAAATATATGTCTTTAAATGACTATCCATTGTTTTTCTCAACTAAAATTCACAGCCAGAAAAGCAGGCTTGAAATAATTCATGCCACACATAACCTGCACCTAGTTTCAAGCTCATTTCTTAGAATAAAGACATCATAATTGCTGAATTTTGTACGCTGGTGTTGACTCACATTATTAAATTGTTTTTTTATTTTTGTGTTAGCATCCACATTCGAAAGCACTCTTGAGACAAGTGAGTATATTGGAACATTTAGTAACATGTCTTAATGACGTTGAGTAATTAAGAACTGTACCCACTTACATTCAGGAAGTATATTTTGTGTGTGTTCTTTATGCAGGTGACATGGACCCAAATTCATACTATTGACAGAGCTGCTCCACTAACTATAAACTAATTGTTCCTAATCTCCTGCCTGGACTTAGAAGCAACCTAACCACCAGTTTCCTTTCTCTCCCTATGGCCTCGCTTGTCTATCAGACAGCACCAATCCCACTTCCAAAACATGCATTTTTAGGTGAAGAACATTTCTTGTTAATAGATGCTGCTCTGACTCATTGGATTTTGGCACAACGTTCTCCAAGATAAGATTATCTCTCAAAGCCCACACATTGAATTACCTTTGCACATGTTCTGATCCCCAGGCCATGTATTTGTATACATTAGATCACTTTAAAAGTTCACTAACTAAAACAAATGCATATTACAAACAACTCTGCATCTTTTTCAGTATTTGTTTAAAAAATGAAAGTGGAATTCCAATTAGTCCTAAAGTATATTTGTTTGAAATCAACAATTTTAATACCTTTTTAAAAACAATAAATGGAAAAGGAGCTGCTGGTGCGTTTTAAAAGAATGAGAACTGACACTGCTCACTTAAGAGATCCCTACACTACATTATCCCAATATACTGTCCAGAGCTAGCCAGACAATATATTTCCCCAGACTTATGGAGAAGGATGCCCTACACACATCAGCATTCATGAAAGGATTACTGTTTGTTAAATTCAGCTCTCGATAAATGTGTATGTGAGTGAAAGATTCCCAATGATATTCTATTGAAGGTTTTCAACTTCTGTCCTTCAGAGTACACTAAAGGCCTCATGACTATTCAGATAATCACTAATCTGGCCTCAGAAAACATTCGATTTTGGCTTCATTTAGACATACAAGTCAGCGAAATCCCGGCATCCACCATCACAGCGCTAAACCAACAACTACATCTATAGATCGCTGCTGGTTTCATTTGGATCCTTATTCCTTGCGTTCTCCCGCTGATATTCAGGAGCACATTTGATAAACATACTAATACTGGGAAGGCTACTATGTTATGTAAGCCCTCTGCATCTTATTTGTTTTTGAAAATCAATCCACAACTGACTAGTTCTATTTCCGAAAAGACAAAAAGTGTCCCAGACATTCCAAATGTTTTCTTTCAGTGAAAGGGGTTTTTGTTTATCATTTTTCACATTCAAACAACCATGACTTCCATAGTTTTTTAAACAACAAAAAACCTATGCATCTTAAGGTTGGATCTTCTTATGCTGAAACTCTGGGGGCACGTTGGGCTATTTGACTCCAGCTAAGATATCTGTCATGTCAGAGCTGGCCAGTTACCTGCGATCAGAAAATGAGAAGTTCCTGCAGATCAAATGGTGAGGCAGAACTACAGAGTAGGTGGGACGAGCTTATTGGCCATCTGAGGTAGTTGTCCTGAATCAAACAAGATTTGCATAACCAGCTTTAGCTCTATACACAGATTATTATGTATTGATTTTTTGAGATCTGAGAATCCAGTTGCACATATAAGACCAACCCAGCTTTGATGAAAGTATAGTTTTATTTTGCCACACTCAATTTTTGAAAGACAACAACACAGAATAATGGTAGTACCATGCAGCCAGTTGTTGTCAAGGAAAGGAAAGAATTCAAGTTACAGACAAATTCACTTGAGTAGATGAATGTGTTTTTGTCTTTGAAGAAGAAGAATATTAACTTGAGGAAGAACAATATGGATGTAATTATGTGCACGTATACTCGTACAATGTGATGTATAGTGGTATCTGGCAGATCGGACTTGGTTTCCAACAGATCTTGAATAATTTATACTGATTATTGCTATCTAGGCCAGCATTTCTTTACTGCCAAAGCAAATTATTCTATCTAGATTGCGTTGTCGGTGAGAGTCAAATAAATCCTGAAGTAAGAAGACTGGCTATCCATATTTTTAAACTAGAAGTAGTGATGATGAAGTAGGGGTTCTGAAGATGATATATAGCACACAAAGTATATACAGACTGTCCTTGGGTCCTAAGAGCTGTGCTCTAGTTCCATGCTTGTCGGGAGAAACATTGTGCTTTCTCAGTCAGAGATCCAGGTTAAACATGGCCAAAACCTGTTTAAAACTGATTAGAAAGAGTCTGGTCCAATGTAGGCATGATTGCCAGGGAAACATTGTCCCATGATACAATGTATCAATTAGATTTCAATAAAAGGCACATCTTTCTTCTTCTCATCTAAATTCACAACAGGAAACGCAGGTTTCAATTAAATCTTTTGTGCGAAGATTCTAGTGCAATTATGCAAAGTCATTTCTTAGAAAAACGCTTTCAGAATTACAGAATTTGGTATCCTACTGCTTGACTCAGAATATTGCTTATGTTTTTTTCTAGCATCACCATCGGACAACACTGTTGAACCAAGTAAGTACTCAGAACATTGATTGAACAATATTAATGACCTTGAGAAGTTAGGAGTTGCACATAATTACCTTCATGGACAAAAACTTACTGTGCACAATTCTCATATTGTCATATAGTTTTACATTTTATCAACTAAGGTTTCCACCCGCTGACCTAGCAGGAAACTCTTAATGGGTCCGGTGAGAAGGTTGCCAGTATGGCAGCAACCTCCCTGTCAGAAGTTCGTCGGATGGTGTAAACCGTTCACCGATCTTATAATCAGCCCCTTAGTGTCTTTTTTTAATTTCTAAAAAGACCGCTAAGTAGTCAAATGAATGCTAAATTATTTTTGTTTGAAATAAGCATTTTTAAAACCTTTCTAAAAACAGAAAAAGATATAAGGCTTTCTGCATGTTCTAAGAGTTATAAATGACACTACTCATTTAAGAGGTTGTGCATTCACACTTCCTCAACATAGTGTTCAGTTCCACTCAGGCAGTTCATTTAATCATGCTCACAGAGGAGGATGCTTATGATACTTTACATCAAATATATGTCTTTAAATGACTATCCATTATTTTTCTTAACTAAACTTCACAGCCAGAAAAGCAGGCTTGAAATAATTCATGCCACACATAACCTGCACCTAGTTTACAAGATCATTTCTTAGAATAAAGACATCATAATTGCAGAATTTTGTACCCTGGTGTTGATTCTCATTATTAAATAGTTTTTTTATTTTTGTGTTAGCATCCACATTCGAAAGCACTCTTGAGACAAGTGAGTATATTGGAACATTTAGTAACATGTCTTAATGACGTTGAGTGATTAAGAACTGTACCCACTTACATTCAGGAAGTACATTTTGTGTGCGTTCTTTATGCAGGTGACATAGACCCAAATTCATACTATTGACAGAGCTGCTCCACTAACTATAAACTAATTGTTCCTAATCTCCTGCCTGGACTTAGAAGCAACCTAACCACCAGTTTCCTTTCCCTCCCTATGGCCACGCTCGTCTATCAGACAGCACCAATCCCACTTCCAAAACATGCATTTTTAGGTGAAGAACATTTCTTGATAATAGATGCTGCTCTGACTCATTGGATTTTGGCACAACGTTCTCCAAGATAAGATTATCTCTCAAAGCCCACACATTGAATTACCTTTGCACATGTTCTGATCCCCAGGCCATGTATTTGCATACATTAGATCACTTTAAAAGTTCACTAACTAAAACAAATGCATATTACAAACAACTCTGCATCTTTTTCAGTATTTGTTTAAAAAATGAAGGTGGAATTCCAATTAGTCCTAAAGTATATTTGTTTGAAATCAACAATTTTAAAACCTTTTTAAAAACAATAAATGGAAAAGGAGCTGCTGGTGCATTTTAAAAGAATGAGAACTGACACTACTCACTTAAGAGATCCCTACACTACATTATCCCAATATACTGTCCAGAGCTAGACAGACAATATATTTCCCCAGACTGATGGAGAAGGATGCCCTACACACAGCAGCATTCATGAAAGGATTACTGTCTGTTAAATTCAGCTCTCGATAAATGTGTATGTGAGTGAAAGATTCCCAATTATATTCTATTGAAGGTTTTCAACTTCTGTCCTTCAGAGTACACTAAAGGCCTCCTGACTATTCAGATAATCACTAATCTGGCCTCAGAAAACATTCGATTTTGGCTTCATTTAGACATATAAGTCTGCGAAATCCTAGCATCCACCATCACAGCGCTAAACCACCAACTACATCTATAGATCGCTGCTGGTTTCATTTGGATCCTTATTCCTTGCGTTCTCCCACTGATATTCAGGAGCACATTTGATAAACATACTAATACTGGGAAGGCTACTATGTTATGTAAGCCCTCTGCATCTTATTTGTTTTTGAAAATCAATCCACAACTTACTAGTTCTATTTCTGAAAAGACAAAAAGTGTCCCAGACATTCCAAATGTTTTCTTTCAGTGAAAGGGGTTTTTGTTTATCATTTTTCACATTCAAACAACCATGACTTCCATAGTTTTGCAAACAACAAAAAAACCTATGCATCTTAAGGTTGGATCTTCTTATGCTGAAACTCTGGGGGCACGTTGGGCTATTTGACTCCAGCTAAGATATCTGTCATGTCAGAGCTGGCCAGTTACCTGCGATCAGAAAATGAGAAGTTCCTGCAGATCAAATGGTGAGGCAGAACTACAGAGTAGGTGGGACGAGATTATTGGCCATCTGAGGTAGTTGTCCTGAATCCAACAAGATTTTTGAAAGACAACAACACAGAATAATGGTAGTACCATGCAGCCAGTTGTTGTCAAGGAAAGGAAAGAATTCAAGTTACAGACAAATTCACTTGAGTAGATGAATGTGTTTTTGTCTTTGAAGAAGAAGAGTATTAACTTGAGGAAGAACAATACGGATGTAATTATGTGCACGTATACTCGTACAATGTGATGTATAGTGGTATCTGGCAGATCGGACTTGGTTTCCAACAGATCTTGAATAATTTATACTGATTATTGCTATCTAGGCCAGCATTTCTTTACTGCCAAAGCAAATTATTCTATCTAGATTGCATTGTCGGTGAGAGTCAAATAAATCCTGAAGTAAGAAGACTGGCTATCCATATTTTTGAACTAGAAGTAGTGATGATGAAGTAGGGGTTCTGAAGATGATATATAGCACACAAAGTATATACAGACTGTCCTTGGGTCCTAAGAGCTGTGCTCTAGTTCCATGCTTGTCGGGAGAAACATTGGGCTTTCTCAGTCAGAGATCCAGGGTAAACATGGCCCAAAACCTGTTTAAAACTGATTAGAAAGAGTCAGGTCCAATGTAGGCATGATTGCCAGGGAAACATTGTCCCATGATACAATGTATTAATTAGATTTCAATAAAAGGCACATCTTTCTTGTCCTCCTCTAAATTCCCAACAGGAAACGCAGGCTTCAATTATATAAATTGTGCAAAGATTCTAGTGCAAGTATGCAAAGTCATTTCTTAGAAAAACGCTTTCAGAATTACAGAATTTGATATCCTACTGCTTGACTCAGAATATTGCTTCTGGCTGTTTCTAGCATCACCATCGGACAACACTGTTGAACCAAGTAAGTACTCAGAACATTGATTGAACAATATTAATGACCTTGAGAAGTTAGGAGTTGCACATTATTACCTTCATGGACAAACATTTACTGTGCAGAATTCTCATATTGTCATATAGTTTTACATTTTATCAACTCAGGTTTCCACCCGCTGACCTAGCAGGAAACTCTTAATGGGTCCGGTGAGAAGGTAGCCAGTATGGCAAAAACCTCCGTCAGAAGTTCGTCGGATGGTGTAAACAGTTCGCCGATCTTATAATCAGCCCCTTAGTGTCTTTTTTTAATTTCTAAAAAGACCGCTAAGTAGTCAAATGAATCCTAAATTATTTTTGTTTGAAATAAGCATTTTTAAAACCTTTCTAAAAACAGAAAAAGATATAAGGCTTTCTGTATGTTCTAAGAGTTATAATTGACACTACTCATTTAAGAAGTTGTGCATTCACACTATTCCAACATAGTATTCAGTTCCACTCAGGAAGTTCATTTAATCAGGCTCACAGAAGAGGATGCTTATGATACTTTACATCAAATATACAGTATGTCTTTAAATGACTATCCATTGTTTTTCTCAACTAAACTTCACAGCCAGAAAAGCAGGCTTGAAATAATTCATGCCACACATAACCTGCACCTAGTTTACAAGCTCATTTCTTAGAATAAAGACATCATAATTGCTGAATTTTGTACGCTGGTATTGACTCACATTATTAAATTGTTTTTTTATTTTTGTGTTAGCATCCACATTCGAAAGCACTCTTGAGACAAGTGAGTATATTGGAACATTTAGTAACATGTCTTAATGACATTGAGTAATTAAGAACTGTACCCACTTACATTCAGGAAGTACATTTTGTGTGCGTTCTTTATGCAGGTGACATGGACCCATATTCATACTATTGACAGAGCTGCTCCACTAACTATAAACTAATTGTTCCTAATCTCCTGCCTGGACTTAGAGCAAGCTAACCACCAGTTTCCTTTCTCTCCCTACGGCCTCGCTCGTCTATCAGACAGCACCAATCCCACTCCCCAAAACATGCATTTTTAGGTGAAGAACATTTCTTGTTAATAGATGCTGCTCTGACTCATTGGATTTTGGCACAAGATAAGATTATCTCTCAAAGCCCACACATTGAATTACCTTTGCACATGTTCTGATCCCCAGGCCATGTATTTGTATACATTAGATCACTTTAAAAGTTCACTAACTAAAACAAATGCATATTACAAACAAATCTGCATCTTTTTCAGTATTTGTTTAAAAAATGAAGGTGGAATTCCAATTAGTCCTAAAGTATATTTGTTTGAAATCAACAATTTTAAAACCTTTTTAAAAACAATAAATGGAAAAGGAGCTGCTGATGCGTTTTAAAAGAATGAGAACTGACACTGCTCACTTAAGAGATCCCTACACTACATTATCCCAATATACTGTCCAGAGCTAGACAGACAATATATTTCCCCAGACTGATGGAGAAGGATGCCCTACACACAGCAGCATTCATGAAAGGATTACTGTCTGTTAAATTCAGCTCTCGATAAATGTGTATGTGAGTGAAAGATTCCCAATTATATTCTATTGAAGGTTTTCAACTTCTGTCCTTCAGAGTACACTAAAGGCCTCATGACTATTCATATAATCACTAATCTGGCCTCAGAAAACATTTGATTTTGGCTTCATTTAGACATACAAGTCAGCGAAATCCCATCATCCACCATCACAGCGCTAAACCACCAACTACATCTATAGATCGCTGCTGGTTTCATTTGGATCCTTATTCCTTGCGTTCTCCCACTGATATTCAGGAGCACATTTGATAAACATACTAATACTGGGAAGGCTACTATGTTATGTAAGCCCTCTGCATCTTATTTGTTTTTGAAAATCAATCCACAACTGACTAGTTCTATTTCCGTAAAGAGAAAAAGTTTCCCAGACATTCCAAATGTTTTCTTTCAGTGAAAGGGGTTTTTGTTTATCATTTTTCACATTCAAACAACCATGACTTATATAGTTTTGCAAACAACAAAAAAAACTATGCATCTTAAGGTTGGATCTTCTTATGCTGAAACTCTGGGGGCACGTTGGGCTATTTGACTCCAGCTAAGATATCTGTCATGTCAGAGCTGGCCAGTTACCTGCCATCAGAAAATGAGAAGTTCCTGCAGATCAAATGGTGAGGCAGAACTACAGAGTAGGTGGGACGAGATTATTGGCCATCTGAGGTAGTGGTCCTGAATCCAACAAGATTTTTGAAAGACAACAACACAGAATAATGGTAGTACCATGCAGCCAGTTGTTGTCAAGGAAAGGAAAGAATTCAAGTTACAGACAAATTCACTTGAGTAGATGAATGTGTTTTTGTCTTTGAAGAAGAAGAATATTAACTTGAGGAAGAACAATACGGATGTAATTATGTGCACGTATACTCGTACAATGTGATGTATAGTGGTATCTGGCAGATCGGACTTGGTTTCCAACAGATCTTGAATAATTTATACTGATTATTGCTATCTAGGCCAGCATTTCTTTACTGCCAAAGCAAATTATTCTATCTAGATTGCGTTGTCGGTGAGAGTCAAATAAATCCTGAAGTAAGAAGACTGGCTATCCATATTTTTGAACTAGAAGTAGTGATGATGAAGTAGGGGTTCTGAAGATGATATATAGAACACAAAGTATATACAGACTGTCCTTGGGTCCTAAGAGCTGTGCTCTAGTTCCATGCTTGTCGGGAGAAACATTGGGCTTTCTCAGTCAGAGATCCAGGTTTAACATGGCCCAAAACCTGTTTAAAACTGATTAGAAAGAGTCAGGTCCAATGTAGGCATGATTGTCAGGAAAACATTGTCCCATGATACAATGTATTAATTAGATTTCAATAAAAGGCACATCTTTCTTCTCCTCCTCTAAATTCCCAACAGGAAACGCAGGCTTCAATTATATAATTTGTGCAAAGATTCTAGTGCAAGTATGCAAAGTCATTTCTTAGAAAAACGCTTTCAGAATTACAGAATTTGGTATCCTACTGCTTGACTCAGAATATTGCTTCTGTTTTTTCTAGCATCACCATCGGACAACACTGTTGAACCAAGTAAGTACTCAGAACATTGATTGAACAATATTAATGACCTTGAGAAGTTAGGAGTTGCACATTATTACCTTCATGGACAAACATTTACTGTGCAGAATTCTCATATTGTCATATAGTTTTACATTTTATCAACTCAGGTTTCCTCCCGCTGACCTAGCAGGAAACTCTTAATGGGTCCGGTGAGAAGGTAGCCAATATGGCTAAATCCTCCCTGTCAGAAATTCGTCGGATGGTGTAAACCGTTCGCCGATCTTATAATCAGCCCCTTAGTGTCTTTTTTTAATTTCTAAAAAGACCGCTAAGTAGTCAAATGAATCCTAACTTATTTTTGTTTGAAATAAGCATTTTTAAAACCTTTGTAAAAACAGAAAAAGATATAAGGCTTTCTGCATGTTCTAAGAGTTATAATTGACACTACTCATTTAAGAGGTTGTGCATTCACACTATTCCAACATAGTGTTCAGTTCCACTCAGGCAGTTCATTTAATCAGGCTCACAGAGGAGGATGCTTATGATACTTTACATCAAATATATGTCTTTAAATGACTATCCATTGTTTTTCTCAACTAAACTTCACAGCCAGAAAAGCAGGCTTGAAATAATTCATGCCACACATAACCTGCATCTAGTTTACAAGCTCATTTCTTAGAATAAAGACATCATAATTGCTGAATTTTGTACGCTGGTGTTGACTCACATTATTAAATTGTTTTTTTATATTTGTGTTAGCATCCACATTCGAAAGCACTCTTGAGACAAGTGAGTATATTGGAACATTTAGTAACATGTCTTAATGACGTTGAGTAATTAAGAACTGTACCCACTTACATTCAGGAAGTACATTTTGTGTGCGTTCTTTATGCAGGTGACAGGGAACCAAATTCATACTATTGACAGAGCTGCTCCACTAACTATAAACTAATTGTTCCTAATCTCCTGCCTGGACTTAGAAGCAACCTAACCACCAGTTTCCTTTCTCTCCCTATGGCCTCGCTCGTCTATCAGACAGCACCAATCCCACTTCCCAAAACATGCATTTTTAGGTGAAGAACATTTCTTGTTAATAGATGCTGCTCTGACTCATTGGATTTTGGCACAACGTTCTCCAAGATAAGATTATCTCTCAAAGCCCACACATTGAATTACCTTTGCACATGTTCTGATCCCCAGGCCATGTATTTGTATACATTAGATCACTTTAAAAGTTCACTAACTAAAACAAATGCATATTACAAACAACTCTGCATCTTTTTCAGTATTTGTTTTAAAAATGAAGGTGGAATTCCAATTAGTCCTAAAGTATATTTGTTTGAAATCAACAATTTTAAAACCTTTTTAAAAACAATAAATGGAAAAGGAGCTGCTGATGCGTTTTAAAAGAATGAGAACTGACACTGCTCACTTAAGAGATCCCTACACTACATTATCCCAATATACTGTCCAGAGATAGACAGACAATATATTTCCCCAGACTGATGGAGAAGGATGCCCTACACACAGCAGCATTCATGAAAGGATTACTGTTTGTTAAATTCAGCTCTTGATAAATGTGTATGTGAGTGAAAGATTCCCAATTATATTCTATTGAAGGTTTTCAACTTCTGTCCTTCATGACTATTCATATAATCACTAATCTGGCCTCAGAAAACATTTGATTTTGGCTTCATTTAGACATACAAGTCAGCGAAATCCCAGCATCCACCATCACAGCGCTAAACCACCAACTACATCTATAGATCGCTGCTGGTTTCATTTGGATCCTTATTCCTTGCGTTCTCCCACTGATATTCAGGAGCATATTTGATAAACATACTAATACTGGGAAGGCTACTATGTTATGTAAGCCCTCTGCATCTTATTTGTTTTTGAAAATCAATCCACAACTGACTAATTCTATTTCCGAAAAGAGAAAAAGTTTCCCAGACATTCCAAATGTTTTCTTTCAGTGAAAAGGGTTTTTGTTTATCATTTTTCACATTCAAACAACCATGACTTCCATAGTTTTTTGCAAACAACAAAAAAACCTATGCATCTTAAGGTTGGATCTTCTTATGCTGAAACTCTGGGGGTACGTTAGGCTATTTGACTCCAGCTAAGATATCTCTCATGGCAGAGCTGGCCAGTTACCTGCCATCAGAAAATGAGAAGTTCCTGCAGATCAAATGGTGAGGCAGAACTACAGAGTAGGTGGGACGAGATTATTGGCCATCTGAGTTAGTTGTCCTGAATCCAACAAGATTTGCATAAGCAGCTTTGGCTCTATACACAGATTATTATGTATTGATTTTTTGAGATCTAAGAATCCAGTTGCACATATAAGACCAACCCAGCTTTGATGAAAGTATAGTTTTATTTTGCCACACTCAATTTTTTAAAGACAACAACACAGAATAATGGTAGTACCATGCAGCCAGTTGTTGTCAAGGAAAGGAAAGAATTCAAGTTACAGACAAATTCACTTGAGTAGATGAATGTGTTTTTGTCTTTGAAGAAGAAGAATATTAACTTGAGGAAGAACAATAGGGATGTAATTATGTGCACGTATACTCGTATAATGTGATGTATAGTGGTATCTGGCAGATCGGACTTGGTTTCCAACAGATCTTGAATAATTTATACTGATTATTGCAATCTAGGCCACCATTTCTTTACTGCCAAAGCAAATTATTCTATTTAGATTGCGTTGTCGGTGAGAGTCAAATAAATCCTAAAGTAAGAAGACTGGCTATCCATATTTTTGAATCAGAAGTAGTGATGATGAAGTAGGGGTTCTGAAGATGATATATAGCACACAAAGTATATACAGACTGTCCTTGGGTCCTAAGAGCTGTGCTCTAGTTCCATGCTTGTCGGGAGAAACATTGGGCTTTCTCAGTCAGAGATCCAGTTTAAACATGGCCCAAAACCTGTTTAAAACTGATTAGGTCCAATGTAGGCATGATTGCCAGGGAAATATTGTCCCATGATACAATGTATCAATTAGATTTCAATAAAAGGCACATCTTTCTTCTTCTCATCTAAATTCACAACAGGAAACGCAAGTTTCAATTAAATCATTTGTGCGAAGACTCTAGTGCAAGTATGCAAAGTCATTTCTTAGCAAAACGCTTTCAGAATTACAGAATTTGGTATCCTACTGCTTGACTCAGAATATTGCTTCTGTTTTTTTCTAGCATCACCATCAGACAACACTGTTGAACCAAGTAAGTACTCAAAGCATTGATTGAACAATATTAATGACCTTGAGAAGTTAGGAGTTGCACATAATTACCTTCATGGAGAAAAATTTACTGTGCACAATTCTCATATTGTCATATAGTTTTACATTTTATCAACTCAGGTTTCCTCCCGCTGACCTAGCAGGAAACTCTTAATGGGTCCGGTGAGAAGGTAGCCAGTATGGCAGCAACCTCCCTGTCAGAAGTTCGTTGGATGGTGTAAACCGTTAGCCGATCTCATAATCAGCCCCTTAGTGTCTTTTTTTAATTTCTAAGAAAGACCGCTAAGTAGTCAAATGAATCCTAAATTATTTTTGTTTGAAATAAGCATTTTTAAAACCTTTCTAAAAACAGAAAAATATATAAGGCTTTCTGCATGTTCTAAGAGTTATAATTGACACTACTCATTTAAGAGGTTGTGCATTCACACTATTTCAACATAGTGTTCAGTTCCACTCAGGCAGTTCATTTAATCAGGCTCACAGAGGAGGATGCTAATGATACTTTACATCAAATATATGTCTTTAAATGACTATCCATTGTTCTTCTCAACTAAACTTCACAGCCAGAAAAGCAGGCTTGAAATAATTCATGCCACACATAACCTGCACCTAGTTTACAAGCCAATTTCTTAGAATAAAGACATCATAATTGCTGAATTTTGTACGCTGGTGTTGACTCAAATTATAAAAAAAAAAATTATTTTTGTTTTAGCATCCACATTCGAAAGCACTCTTGAGACAAGTGAGTATATTGGAACATTTAGTAACATGTCTTAATGACGTTGAGTAATTAAGAACTGTACCCACTTACATTCAGGAAGTACATTTTGTGTGCGTTCTTTATGCAGGTGACATGGACCCAAATTCATACTATTGACAGAGCTGCTCCACAAACTATAACCTAATTGTTCCTAATCTCCTGCCTGGACTTAGAAGCAACCTAACCACCAGTTTCCTTTCTCTCCCTATGGCCTCGCTCGTCTATCATACAGCACCAATCCCACTTCCAAAACATGCATTTTTATGAGAAGAACATTTCTTGATAATAGATGCTGCTCTGACTCATTGGATTTGGGCACAACATTCTCCAAGATAAGATTCTCTCTGAAAGCCCACACATTGAATTACCTTTGCACATGTTTTGATCCCCAGGCCAATCGTATACATTATATCACTTTCAAAGTCCACTTACAAAAAAAAAAAGCATATTACAAACAACTTTGCATCTTTTTCAGTATTTGTTTTAAAAATGAAGGCGGAATTCCAACTAGTCCTAAAATATATTTGTTTGAAATCAACAATTTTAAAACCTTTTTTAAAACAAAAAATGGAAAAAGAGCTGCTGGTATGTTTTAAAGGAATGAGAACTGACACTGCTCACTTAAGAGATCCATAGACTACATTATCCCAAGACACTGTCCAGAGCTAGACAGACAATATATTTCCCCAGACTGATGGAGAAGGATGCCCTACACACAGCAGCATTCTTGAAAGGATTACTGTTTGTTAACTTCAGCCCTAGATAAATGTGAGTGAAAGATTCCCACTTATATTTTATTGAATGTTTTCAACTTCTGTCCTTCAGAGTACACTAAAGGCCTCATAACGATTCAGATAATCACTAATCTGGCCTCACAACAACATTCGATTTTGGCTTCATTTAGACATACAAGTCAGCGAACTCCCGGCATCCACCATCACAGCGCTAAACCACCAACTACATCTATAGATCGCTGCTGGTTTCATTTGGATCCTTATTCCTTACGTTCTCCCACTGATATGCCAGGAGCACATTTGATAAACATACCAAGGTCACTATGTTATGTCAGCCCTCTGCACGTTATTTGTTTTTGAGAATCAATCCACAAATGACTAGTTCTATTTCTGAAAGGCAAAAAAGTGTCCCAGATATTCCAAATGTTTTCTGTCAGTGAAAGGGTTTTTTGTTTATCATTTTTCACATTCGAAAAAACCATGACTTCCATGGTTTTGCAAAAACCAAAAAAAACGAAGCATCTTAAAGTTGGGTCTTCTTATGCTGAAATTCTGGGGGAACGTTAGTCTGTTTGACTCCAGCTATCTGTCATGGCAGAGCAGGCCAGGTGTCTCCCATCAGAAAACAATGAGTTCCTACAGTTAAAATGAAGATACAGAACTACAGAGTAGGTGGAACATGATTATCGGTCATATGAGGTAGTTGTCCTGAATCCAACAAGATCTGCATAAGCAGCTTTTGCCCTATACACAAATTATTATGTATTGATTTTTTGAGATCTGAGAATCCAGTTGTACATACAAGATTAACCCTGCTTAGATGAAAGTATAGTTTTATTTAGCAACACTCCATTTTTGAAAGACAACAACACAGAATAATAGTAGTGCCATGCAGCCAGTTGTTGTCAAGGAAAAAAATAAATAAAGTTATAGAAAAATTCACTTGAATAGATGAATGTGTTTTTGTCTTTGAAGAAGATGAATATTAACTTGAGGAAGAACAATATGGATGTATTTATGTGCATGTATACTCATACAATGTGATGTATAGTGGTATCTGGCAGATCGGACTTGGTTTCCAACTGACATTGAATAATTTATAGTGATTATTGCTATCTAGACTAGCATTTCTTTAGTGCCAAAAGCAAATGGTTCTATCTAGATTGCGTTGTCGGTGAGAGTCAAATAAATCCTGAAGTAAGAAGACTGGCTATCCATATTTTTGAACTAGAAGTAGCAATGATGAAGTAAGGGTGCTAAAGATGATATATAGCACACAAAGTATATATACAGGCTATCCTTGGGTCCTAAGAAATGTGCTCTAGTTCCGTGCTGGTCGTGAGAAATATTGGGCTTTCTCAGTGAGAGATCCAGGTTAAACATGGCCCAAAACCTGTTTAAAACTGATTAGAAAGAGTCAGGTCCAATGTAGTCATGATTGCCAGGGAAACATTGTCCCATGATACCATATATCAATTAGATTTCAATAAAAGGCACATCTTTCTTCTCCTCCTCTAAATTCCCAACAGGAAACGCAGGCTTCAATTATATAATTTATGCAAAGATTCTAGTGCAAGTATGAAAAGTCATTTCTTAGAAAAAAGCTTTCAGAATTACAGAATTTGGTAGACTACTGCTTGACTCAGAATATTGCTTCTGTTTTTTCCAGCATCACCATCGGACAACACTGTTGAACCAAGTAAGTACTTAGAACATTGATTGAAAAATATTAATGACCTTGAGAAGGAAGGAGTTGCACATAATTACCTTCATGGAGAAACATTTACTGTGCACATTTCTCACATTGTCATATAGTTTTAAATTTTATCAACTCAGGTTTCCGCCCACTGACCTAGCAGGAAACTCTTAATTGGTCCAGCGAGAAGGTAGGCAGTATGGCAGCAACCTCCCTGTCGGAAGTTCGTTAAATGGTGTAAACCGTTCCCGAATCTCATAATCAGCCCCTTAGTGTATTTTTTTAATTTCTAAAAAGACTGCCAAATAGTCAAATGCATCCTAAATTATTATTGTCTGAAATAAGCATTTTTAAATCGTTTCTAAGACAAAAAAGATATAGGCTTTTTGGCAAGTTCTAAGAGTTATAACTGACACTACTCATTTAAGAGGTTGTGCATTCACACTCTTCCAACATAGTGTTCAGTTCCACTCAGGCAGTTCATTTAATCAGGGTCACAGAGAAGGATGCTTATGATATTCTACATCAAATATATGTCTTTAAATGACCATCCTTTGTCCTTCTCATCTAAATTTCAGAAAAGCAGACTTCAGATAATTAATGCCACACATAACCTACAGCTATTGTACAAGCTCATTTCTTAGAATAAAGAGATCATAATTGCTGAATGTTGTACCCTGGTGTTGACTCATATTATTAAATTGTTTTTTATTTTTGTTAGCATCCACATTCGAAAGCACTGTTGAGACAAGTGGGTATATTGGAACATTTACTAAAATGTCTTAATGATGTTGAGTAATTAAGAACTGTACCCACTTACATTCAGGAAGTACATTTTGTGTGCATTCTTTATGGAGTGGACATAGACCCAAATCTAGACTATTGTCAGATCTGCTTAACTAGCTGTAAATTGATTGTTCCTTATCTCCTGTCTGCACTCAGAAGCAACCTAACCATCAGTTTCATTTCTCTTGCTATGGCCACGCTCATCTATCAGACAGCATCAATCACACTTCCACAACACACATTCTCAGAGCAAGAACATTTCTTGATAATAGATTCTCCTCTAAACACTTGGATTTGGGCACAACTTTCTCCAAGATAGGATTCTCTCAGCAAGCCTACACACTGAAGTACCTCTGCACATGTTCTGATCCCTGGGCCACATATTTTAATATATTTTAGCACTTTAAAACTACACTAACTGAAAGAAAATGTGCATATTACAAACAACTCTTGGCATCTTTTTCAGTATTTGTTTAACAAATGCAGATGGAATTTGATTCAGTCCTAAAGTATGTTTGTTTGAAATCAACAATTGTAAACCCTTTAAAAAAAAGAAAAATTGAAAATTAGCTGCTGAGATGTTTTAAAGAAGTGAGAACCGACACTGCTCACTTATGAGATTGGGAAACGACATTATCCCAAGATACTGTCCAGATATACAGGCTGACTGAGAGGGATGCCCTAAACACCGCAGCATTCTCGAAAGAAGTATTGTTACCTTAAATTGAGCTCTAGATAAATGTCTAGGTGTGTTAAAGATCCATTCTCATATTCTAGAGAATGTTTTCACCTTCTGTCCTTCAGTCCTAAAGGCCTCATTACTATTCAGATAATTACTAATCTGTCCTCACAACACCATTAGATATTGGGATTCATTTAGGCATACAGATCAGCGAAATCCATGCATCTACCATCACAGCACTAAACTACCAACTACATCTACAGATCGCTGCTGCTTTCATTTGGATCTTCATTCCTTACGTTCTCCCGCTGATATGCAATGGGCACATTCGATAAACATACTAATAATGGGAAAGCCACTATGTTATGGCAGCCTTTTTCACCTTATTTAATTTTGGGAAAGAAACCACAAATTACTAATTTTTTTTCAGAAAAGCAAAAAAGTGGCCCAGACATTCCAAACGTTTTCTATCAGTGAAAGGAGTTTTTGCTTATCATTTTTCACATTCCAACTACCATGACTTTCATAGTTTTGCAAACAATAAAAGCTAAACATCTTAAAGTTGGATCTTCTTATGCTGAAGCTCTGTGGGCACTTTAGGCCATTTGACTCCAGCTAAGATATCTGTCAAGGCAGAGCTGGCCAAGTTTCGCCCATCAGAAACTGAGCAGTTCCTGCAGTTCACATGGGGAGGCAGAACCACTGAGCAGGTGGGACATAGTGATTGGCCATTTGAGGTAGCTGTCCTGAACCCAACAAGATCTGCATAATCAGCTTTCGCTCTGCACACACAACATTTTGTATTCCTGTTTACAGATCTAAGAATCCAGTTGCACGTACAAGACTAACCCTGCTTTGATGAAAGTATACTCTTATTTTTGAACTAGCAGTACCGATGATGAAGTAAGGGTGCTGAAGATGATATACAGCCCACAAAGCAAATTAGATACAGATAGTCCTTGGGGCCCAAGAGCTATGCTGTAGTTCCGTACTGGTTTGAGAAACATTAGGCTTTCTCTGTCAGAGATCCATCTTAAATATTGTCCCTAATCCTGATTTTGAACTGATTAGAAGGAGTCAGGTCTGATGTAGTCATGGTTACAAGGGAACCATTTTCCCATGGATACCATATAGTAATTAGATAGCGTTAAAAGGACCACCTTCTTCTCATCTAAATATCAAAATAGGATACACATTTCAATTAAATCTTTTGTGCCACAGATTAAAGCGTAAGTATGGAAAGTCAATTCTTGAAAAAAAACCTATCACAATTACAGAATTTGGTAGACTGCTACTTGACTCAGATTTATGCTTCTGTTTTTTCTAGCATCACCATTGGACACCACTGCTGAAACTAGTGAGTACGCTGAACATTGACTGAAAAACATTTATGCTGTTGAAAAGTTAGGAGCTGCACATACTTACCTTCATGGAGAAACATTTACTGTGAACAATTTATAGGAGGGAACGCAGGCGAAAGCCTAGACTATTGCCAGCTAGCTGGCAAGCTATAACTTCATTGTACCTCATCTTCCTTATGGATTCAGAGGCAGCCCGACCATCTGTTTGCTCTTCTCCTCGCAGTCATGCTCATCAATCAAAACACATCAGTCACACCTCTAGAGCTGACATTTTTATCAGAAACTCTGCTCTAATCCCTTAGATTTAGACGTAAAGTTCTCCACAACTCGATTCTTTCTGAAATCCAACACACTAGAATATGTCAGTAAATGTGAAGAATCCCCAGATCACATATTTTAATAGCATTTTGCATTTTATCTATTTAAAAGAGCATTAATTTAAATCTACCTTTCATATTCAAAGGCGCATGGTGTGTCTTTTTACTTTTAATTTTTAAAAAGACTGCTAAGTAACCAAATAAACTCTAAATTATTATAGTTTGTAATCAGCATTTTTGAAACCATTTTAAAAGCAAAAAAATGACAAGGCTTCTGGCATGTTTTGAGAGTTATAATTGACACTGCTCATTTAAGAGGTTGTGAATCCACACTATCCCAACATACTGTTCAGTTCCAGTCAGATAGTTCATTTAATCAGGCTCACAGAGAAGGATCCTTATGATACTATAAATCAAATAGATGTCTTTAAATGACCATACCTTGTTCTTCTTATCTAGATTTCACAGCCAGAAATGCAGGCTTCAAATGATTCATTCCCACACATAATCTAGCAGTTTACAAACTCATTTCTTACAATAAAGTGATCATAGTTGCTGGATTTATACCCTGGTGTTTGACTCATATTATTGAATTTTTTTTTTTTTTTTTTACCAGCATCAGCTTTAGAAAGCACGTTTGAGACAAGTGAGTATATTGGAACATTTACTAAAATGGCTTAATGATGTTGAGTAATTAAGAGGTGTACCCACTTGCATTCAGGAAGTACATTGTGTGTGCATTCTTTATGGAGGGGACATAGACCCAAATCTAGACCATTGACAGAGCTGCTCAACTAGCTGTAAACGGATTGCTCCTCATCTCCTGTCTGTACTCAGAAGCAACCTAACCATCAGTTTAATTTCTCTCCCTATAGCCACGCTCATCCATCAGACAGCATCAATCACACATCCAAAACGCACATTCTCAGAACAAGAACATTTCTTGATAATAGATTCTCTTCTAAACACTTGGATTTGGGCACAACTTTCTCCAAAATAGGATTCTCTCTGTAATCCTACACCCTGAAGTACCTATGCATATGTTCTGATCCCTGGACCACATATTGTAATACATTTAGCACTTTAAAACTGCACAAACTGAACGAAAATGTGCAAATTATAAACAACTCTTTACATATTTTTCAGTATTGGTTACAAAAATGCAGATGGAATTTGAATCAGTCCTAAAGTATGTTTGTTTGAAATCAACAATTGTAAACCCTTTTTAAATTTAAAAACAAAAAATGGAAAATGAACTGCTGACATGTTTTGAAGGAGTCAGAACTGACACTGCTCACTTAGGAGATTGGGAAACTACATTATCCCAAGATACTGTCCAGAGATACAGGCTGACTGAGATGGATGCCCTAAACACAGCAGCATTCTTGAAAGAAGTATTGTTACCTTAAATTGAGCTCTAGATAGATGTGTATGTGGGTTAAAGATTCATTCTCACATTCTAGAGAATGTTTTCAACTTCTGTCCTTCAGGGTCCTTTAAAGGGCTCATTACTATTCAGATAATTACTAATCTGGCCTCACAACACCATTAGATTTGGGCTTCATTTAGCCATAATGATCAGCGAAATCCATGCATCTACCATCACAGCACTAAACTACCAACTACATCCACAGAACTCTGCTGCTTTCATTTGTATCTTCATTCCTTACGTTCTCCGGCTGATACGCCATGGGCACATTCGATAAACATACTAATACTGGGAAGGCCACTACGTTAGGCAGCCTTTTGCACCTCATTTAGTTTTGAGAAAGACCCACAAATTACTAATTTTATTTCTAAAAGGCAAAAAAGTAGCCCAGACATTCCAAACGTTTTCTATCAGTGAAAGGAGTTTTTGCTTATCAGTTTTCCCATTTCAACTACCATGAATTCCATAGTTTTACAAACAATAAAAACTAAGCATCTTAAAGTTGGATCTTCTTATGCTGAAACTCTGGGGGCACTTTAGGCCATTTGACTCCAGCTACGATATCTGTCAAGGCAGAGCTGGCCAAGTTTCGCCCACCAGAAACTGGGCAGTTCCTGCAGTTCACATGGGGAGGCAGAACCACTGAGCTGGTGGAACATAGTGATTGGCCATTTGAGGTAGCTGTCCTGAACACAACAAGATCTGCATAATCAGCTTTCGCTCTGCACAGACAACATTTTGTATTCCTGTTTAGAGAGCTAAGAATCCAGTTGCACCTACAAGACTAACCCTGCTTTGATGAAAGTATAGTTTTATTTTGCAGCACTATGTTATCGAAAGGCAGCCACACAGAATAGTAGTTGTACCATGCAGCCACTTGTTGTCAAGGTAATGAATGGAAGAAGGTTATAGAGAAATTCACTTGTAAAGATTAATGTGTTTTTGTCTTTTAAGAGGGTGAATATTAACTTGAGGAGGACCAATATGGATGTGCTTAAGTGCATGTATACTCACACATTGTGATGTAAAGTGGTAGCTGGTAGATAAGGCTTGGTTGCCAACTGATCTTTCATCATTTATAGTGATTATCGCTATTTAGGCTAGCATTGGTTTATTGCCAAAAGGAAGTGATTCTGTCTGAATTACGTTATCAGTGAGAATCAAATTAATCCTAGGATAACAAAACTTGTTATACCTATGTTTGAACTGGAAGTACTGATGATGAAGTAAGGGTGCTGAAGATGATATACAGCCCACAAAGCAAATTAGATACAGATAGTCCTTGGGGCCCAAGAACTATGCTGTAGTTCTGTACTGGTTGTGAGAAACATTAGGCTTTCTCTGCCAGAGATCCAGCTTACATATGGTCTCTAAACCTGATTCAAAACTGATTAGAAGGAGTCAGGTCTGATGTAGTCATGGTTACCAGTGAACCATTTTCCCATGATACCATATAGCAATTAGATAGCGTTAAAAGGACCACCTTTCTTCTTCTCATCTTAATATCAAAATAGGAAACACATTTCAATTAAATCTTTTGTGCCAAGATTCTAGTGCAAGTGTGCAAAGTCACTTCTTAGAAAAAAGCTGTCAAACTACTCAATTTGGTAGCCTTTTTGTTGACTCAGATTATTGGTTTTGCTTTTTCTAGCATCACCATCAGACAACACTGTTGAACCAAGTGAGTACTCTGAACATTGACTGAAAAATATTTTTGATGTTAAAAGTTAGGAGTTGGACATACTTACCTTCATGGAGCAAAATGTACTGTGCACAACTTATGGGAGTGGACGGACGCAAAAGACTAGATTATTGACAGCTAGCTAGCTATAAGCTCATTGTTCCTCACCTTCCTTCTGGATTCGGAGGCAGCCTGCCCTTCTCCTCGCAGTCATGCTCATCAATCAAAGAGCTCCAGTCACATCTCCAGAGCTCACATTTTTAGCTAAAACTCTGCTCTAAACCCTTAGATTTGGACATAAAGTTCTCACAATTGGATATTCTCTGTAGAAGCCTATAAACTATATTACTTCAGTACATGTGGAGGATCCCCAGATCACATATTGTAATCTAATATTACATTTTATCATTTTAAAAAGGAAATCATTTAGCTTTTACATTCAAAAGAGCACTTGGTTTCTTTTTTCCTTTTAATTTGAAAAAAGACTACTAAATAGCCAAATACATCCTAAATAATTATTGTTTGAAATCAGCATTTTTAAACCTTTTTTTAAAACAAAAAAAGATAAAGCTTCTGTCATGTTTCAAGAGTTATAATTGACATTGCTCATTTAGGAGGTTGTGAATCCACACTATCCCAAAATACTGTTTAATTCCAGTAAGGCAGTTCATTTAATCAGGCTACCATACAAGGATCCTTAGGATACTATACATCAAATATATGTCTTTAAATGGCCTTCCATTGTTCTTCTCATCCATATTTCAGAGAAAGAAATGCAGGCTTCAAATGAATCATTCCTGCACAGAATTTACACCCAGTTTGCAAACTCATTTCTTAGAATAGCATAATCATATTTGCTGGATTGTGTACCCTGGTGTTGGACTGACACTATTAAATTGTTTTTTTCCCTTGCTTCAGCCTTAGAAAGCACTGTTGAGACAAGTGAGTATATACAAACATTTACTAAAATGTTTTAATGATGTTGAATAATTAAGAGCTGTACCCACTTACATTCAGGAAGTAAATTCTGTGTCTTTTCTTAATGGAGGTGACACAGACCCATGTTTTGGCTATTGACAGAGCTGCTAAACTAGCTGTAAACTGATTGTTTCTAATCTCCTGTCTGCACTCAGCAGCGACCTAACACTCAGTTTCCTTTCTCTCCCTATTCGCCTGCTCATGTATCAGACAGCGTTAATTACATATCCAAAACACAGATTTTTAAGATAAGAACATTTCCGGATAATAGATGCTGCTCTAAATCGTTGTAATTGGACACAGTGTTCTCCAAGATATGATTCTCTCTGCAAGCCTAGACACTGAAGTACCTCTGCACATTTTCTGATCTCTGGACCACCTGTTTTAATACATTTTATCACTTTAAAAGTGCTCTAACTGAAAGAAAATGTGCATACTACAAACAACTCTTCGCATCTTTTATTACTATTTGGTTAAAAAAATGCAGCTGCAATTCCAATCAGTCCTAAAATATATGTGTTTGAAATCAACAATTTTTAGACATTTATAAAAACAAAGAAACAGGGAAAAAGGCTGCTTATGTTTCTTAAAGGACTGAGAAATGACACTGCTCACTTAAGAGTTTGGGAAACTACACTATCCCAAGATACTGTCCAGGGCTAGTTATCCAATATATTTCATCAGGCCCACTGAGAAGGATGCACTAAACACTGCAACATTTTTCAAATAATTATTGTTACGTTAAATTTACCTTTAGATAAATGTGTATGTGAGTGAAGGATTCCCTCTCACGTGCTAGTGAATGTTTTCAACTCCTGTCCTTCAGAGTACACTAAACCCTCATGACTTTTCAGATAATCACTAATCTGGCCTCACAAAACATTGGATTTTGGCTTCATTTAGACATACAGGTCAGTGAAATCCATGCAACCACCATCACAGCGCTAAACCACCAACTACATCTCTAGACCACTGCTGGTTCATTTGGATCCTTATTCCTTGAGTTCTCCGGCTGATATGCCAGGAGCATATTTGATAAACATTCTAATACTGGGAAGGCCACTATATTAAGGCAGCCCTCTGCACTTTGTTTGTTTTTGATAATCAGTCCACAAATGACTAATATTATTTCTGAAAGACAAAAAAAGGTGTCCCAGACATTCCAAATGTTTTCTGTCAGTGAAAGGAGTTTTTGTTTACAATTTTTCAAATGCCAAAATCCGCAACTTCCATAGTTTTGCAAACAATAAAAACAACTAAGCATCTTAAAACTGGATCTTCTTATGCTGAAACTTTGGGGACACTTTAGGCCATTTAACTCCAGCTAAATCTGTCAAGGTATGCCAAGTATCTAAAATAGGGCCATCATTTTTTCCTATCTAAATTCACAACAGGAAACTCAGGTTTCATTTAAATCATGTGTGCCACAGATTAAAGTGTAAGTATGCAAAGTAATTTCTAAAAAAAAAAACTATCATAATTACAGAATTTGGTAGACTGCTGCTTGACTCAGAATTTTGCTCTGTTTTTTATAGCATCACCTTTGGACACCACTACTGAAACTAGTGAGTACAATGAACATTGGTTGAAAAACATTTATGCTGTTGAGAAGTTAAGAGTTGCACAAACTTACCTTCATGGAGAAAGATTTACTGTGAACAATTTATAGGAGGGAACGCAGGCGAAAGCCTAGACTATTGACAGCTAGCTGGCTGGCTATACCCTCATTGTTCTTCACCTTCTTTTTGGATTCAGAGGCAGCCCGACCATCTGTTCCCCTTCTCATCGCAGTCATGCTCATTAATCAAACAGCATAAGTCTCACACCTCCAGAGCTGAAATTTGTAGCAGAAACTCTGCACTAAAACCTTAGATTTGGACATAAAGTTCCCCACAACTAGATTCTCTCTGAAAGCCTACACACTAGAATACTTCAGTGCATGTGTAGAATCCCCATATCACATATTTTAATACAATTTTACATTTTATCTATTTCAAAGAGCAGTAACTTAACTCTAGCTTTTACATTCGAAAGAGTATGTGGTGTCTTTTTTCTTTTAATTTCTAAAAAGACTGCTAAATAGGCAAATAAACCCTAAATTATTATAGTTTGAAATCAGCATTTTTTAAACAATTTTCAAAGCAAAAAAGAGATAAGGCTTCTGACATGTTTTAAGAGTTAGTATTGACACTGCTCATTTCAGAGGTTGTGAATCCACACTATCGCAACATACTGTTGAGTTCCATCCTTTCAGTTAATCAGGCTCACAGAGAAGGATCCTTATGATACTATTCATCAAACAGATGTCTTTATATCACTATCCATTGTTCTTCTTTTCAACTTTTCACAGCCAGAAATGCAGCCTTCAAATGATTAATTCCTACACATAATCTACAACCGGTTTACAAACTCATTTCTTACAATCATAGTTGCCGGATTTTATACCCTGGTGTTTGACTCATATTATATATATATATATATTTTTTGCCAGCATCAGCCCTCAAAAGCACTGTTGAGACTAGTGAGTATATTGGAACATTTATTAAAATGTCTTAATGATGTTGAGTAATTAAGAGGTGTACCCACTTACATTCGGGAAGTACATTTTGTGCGCATTCTTCATGGAGTGGACATAGACCCAAGTCTAGACTATTGACAGAGCTGCTTAGATAACTGTAAACTGATTGTTCCTTATCTCCTGTCTCCACTCAGAAGCAACCTAACCATCAGCTTCATTTCTCTCCCTATGGCCTCACTCATCTATCAGACAGCATCAATCACACGTCCAAAACACACATTCTCAGAGCAAGAACATTTCTTGATAATAGATTCTCCTCTAAACACTTGGATTTGGGCACAACTTTCTCCAAGATACGATTCTCTCTGCACGTCTACACACTGAAATATCTCTGCAAATGTTCTGATCCCTGGGCCACATATTTTAAAACATTTTAGCACTTTAAAACTGCACTAACTGAAAGAAAATGTGCATATTACAAACAACTCTTTGCATCTTTTTCAGTATTTGTTAAACAAATGCAGATGGAATTTTAATCAGTGCTAAAGTATGTTTGTTTGAAATCAACAATTGTTAACCCTTTTTAAAAACAAAAAATGGAAAATTAGCTGCTGACATGTTTTAAATGAGTGAGAACTTACACTGCTCACTTATGAGATTGGGAAACTACATTATCCTAAGATAGTGTCCAGAGATACAGGCTGACTGAGATGGATGCCCTAAACACAGCAATATTCTTCAAAGAAGTATTGTTACCTTAAATTGAGCTCTAGGTAAAAGTGTATGTGGGTTAAAGAATCATTCTCACATTCTAGAGAATGTTTTCAACTTCTGTCCTTCAGGGTCCATTAAAGGACTCATTACTATTCAGATAATTACTAATCTGGCCTCACAACACCATTAGATTTTGGGCCTCATTTAGGCATACAGATCAGCGAAATCCATGCATCTACCATCACAGCACTAAACTACCAACTACATCTACTGGTCGCTGCTGCTTTCATTTGGATCTTCATTCCTTACATTCTCCCGCTGGTACGCCATGTGCACATTCGATAAACATACTAATACTGGGAAGGCCACTGTGTATTGGCAGCCTTTTGCACCTTATTTATTTTTGGGAAAGAAACCACAAATTACTAATTTTATTTCTGAAAGGCAAAAAAGTAGCTCAGACATTCCAAAAGTTTTCTATCAGTGAAAGGAGTTTTTGCTTATCATTTTTCACATTCCAACTACCATGACTTTCATACTTTTGCAAACAATAAAAAAGTAAGCATTTTAAAGTTGGATCTTCTTATGTTGAAACTCTGTGGGCACTTTAGGCCATTTGACTCCAGCTAAGATATCTGTCAAGGCAGAGCTGGCCAAGTTTCGCCCATCAGAAACTGAGCAGTTCCTGCAGTTCACATGGGGAGGCAGAACCACTGAGCTGGTGGAACATAGTGATTGGCCATTTGAGGTAGCTGTCCTGAACACAACAAGATCTGCATAATCAGCTTTCGCTCTGCACACACAACATTTTGTATTCCTTTTTAGAGAGCTAAGAATCCAGTTGCACATACAAGACTAACCCTGCTTTGATGAAAGTATAGTTTTATTTTGCAGCACTCAGTTATCGAAAGGCAGCCACACAAAATAGTGGGAGTACTATTCAGCCAGTTGCCGTCAAGGAAAACAAAGAGATAAAGTTACCGAGAAATTCAGTTGAAATGATGAATGTGTCTTTTTTAAAGAAGAAGATGAATATTAACTTGAGGTGCAGCATTCTGGATGTAATTAGGAGCAAGTATACTCACAGAATGTGATTTAAAATATTATCTAGGAGATCCTACTGGGATATCAGCCGATCTTGAATACTTCATACTGATTGTTGCTATCTTGCCTAGCATTCTTTTTTTGCCACAAGGAAATTATTCTATCTGAATCTCTTTATCAATGAGAGTCAAATCAATCCTAGAATATGAAAAATGGTTAGCCTGATTTTTGAACTAGCAGCACAGATGATGAATTAAGGTTGCTGGAGATGATGCACAGCTCATAAATATATACAGATTGTCCTATGACCTATGCTCTAGTTCCATACTTCTTGTGAGAAAGATTAGGCTTCCTCTATCTGAGATCCAGGTTAAACATGGTCCCAAAACATATGTTAAAACTGGTTAGAAAGAGTAATTCCTGAAGTACTTATGGATGCCAGGGAACGTTTGTCCCATGATACCATTTATCTAGAGATCTCTGTTGGTTCAATTTGGATTTTTATGCCTTATGTTCTCTTGCAGCCATGCCAAGAGCACGTTGTTAGTCATTTAAAGTAGTTGTCCTCCATACTCCAAGATCTGCATTCGCAGTTTGTCTTTAAAACACAGGACATTCCGTATTACTCTTTTGAGATCTGAGAGTCCATTTCCACATAACAAGAGAAACCCTACTCCTATGCAAATATAGTTTTATTTTAAAGCATTTAGGTCCTGATTTAGAGTTTGGCGGATTGACAGAGGGGGTTACTCCATCACAAATGTGAAGGATATCCCATCCACCATTTTACTATCCCATAATAGCCTATAGAGATCACAATGCAGCGGGACTGATATCTGTCAAGTTTGTTCGGAATAACCCCCCCTGTCAATCTCCAAATCAGGCCCTAAGTTATTGAAAGTCAGCAATGTAGAATATTGATAGTACCAGGCAGCCAGTTGACAAAGAAATAAAGTTACAGAGAAATTCCTTTGAAAAGATGAGTGTGGTTTTGCTTTGAAGAAGATGAAGATAACTTGAGGTAGAGCAATCTGGATGTAAATATCTGCCCCTATACTTACACAATATGATGTCAAATAATATCCGGTGGATTTGACTTGGCTTACAGCTGAACTTGAATAATTCATACTGATAATCGCTACCTAGGGTAGCATTGGCTTATTGCCAAAAGAAAATGTTTCTATTTGCAGTTCCTTATCAGTGAGAGTCAAATCAATCTGTCATGGCTCCTAAACTCACATTTTTAGCAGAAGAATATTTCCAAATTATGGATTCTGCTTGAAATCTTTGGATTTGGGCATATGGTTATGAACCATATGATGAACTCTGCATGCCTAAACATCAGAATAACTCATTATATCTGCTGTACCGCTAGACCACATAATATAATATATTTTATCAATTTTAAATTGTATTTACTTAAGAAAAATGTACAAATTGGAAATAGTTAATTCTTTCTATTTTGGTATTCATTTTTTTAAAAAGGCAGCTGAATAACCAAATTAGCCCTTTAGTATATTTGCTTGAAATCAGCACTTCAAAAGATTTTCTTAAAACAAAATAAACAAACGCTAAAAGGGGCCTCAAATGGTTTAAAAGAGTGATAACTGACACTGACCAAATCAAATCAAATCATTAACATTTATAAAGCGCGCTACTCACCCGTGCGGGTCTCAAGGCGCTAGGGGGGAAAGGGGGGGTTATCGCTGCTCGAACAGCCAAGTCTTTAGGAGTCTCCGGAAAGCGGAGTGGTCCTGGGTGGTCCTGAGGCTGGTGGGGAGGGAGTTCCAGGTCTTGGCCGCCAGGAAGGAGAAAGATCTCCCACCCGCCGTGGAGCGGCGGGTGCGAGGGACGGCAGCAAGTGCGAGGCCAGCGGAGCGGAGGGGGCGGGTGGGGACGTAGAAGCTGAGGCGTCTGTTGAGGTATTCCGGTCCCTTGTTGTGGAGGGCTTTGTGTGCGTGGGTGAGAAGACGGAAGGTGATCCTTTTGCTGACTGGGAGCCAATGCAGGTGTCTCAGGTGTGCGGAGATGTGGCTGTTGCGGGGTACGTCGAGGATGAGGCGGGCCGAGGCGTTTTGGATGCGTTGCAGGCGGTTTTGGAGTTTGGCGGTGGTCCCGGCGTAGAGGGTGTTGCCGTAGTCCAGGCGACTCGTGACAAGGGCGTGGGTCACGGTTTTTCTGGTGTCGGCGGGGATCCAGCGGAAGATCTTGCGGAGCATGCGGAGAGTGAGGAAGCAGGCGGAGGACACGGCGTTGACTTGCTTGGTCATGGTGAGAAGAGGGTCCAAGATGAAGCCGAGGTTGCGGGCGTGGTCTGCGGGGGTCGGTGCGGTGCCGAGGGCCGTGGGCCACCAGGAGTCGTCCCAGGCGGACGGGGTGTTGCCGAGGATGAGGACTTCCGTTTTTTCAGAGTTCAGCTTTAGGCGGCTGAGCCTCATCCAATCTGCGACGTCCTTCATACCCTCTTGTAGGTTGGTCTTGGCGCTGGCGGGGTCCTTGGTGAGGGAGAGTACAAGTTGGGTGTCGTCGGCGTAGGAGGTGATGATGATGTCGTGCTTGCGTACGATGTCGGCGAGGGGGCTCATGTAGACATTGAAGAGTGTCGGGCTGAGCGATGAGCCTTGAGGTACGCCGCAGATGATCTTGGTGGGTTCTGAGCGAAACGGAGTTAAGAGATCCTAGAAACTACACTATCCCACTATGCTGGTCAGGGTCAGTCATACATTATATTTAATCGGGCTCACTGAGTTTGATGATATGAACACAGAAGAATTCCTCAAAGGCTATTTTTCATAATCTCACATTAGGCTTACTGTGAATGAGGATTAAAGATTGAGCAAAAAAGCTCTTCTGCATTTTCCCACTTCTGCTCTTTACTGAATTCTCTTTAGTCCTCTGATCTTTCAGGGAGTCACAAAGATGGCCTCAGACCAGCATTAGATTTTGAGATACATCTTGACTCTACCATGCTGTCCTGTAAGGCAATTCGGATGGTGAAATCCACACAACCACGCATATCAGTTAATCACCCAAGGCATCTAGTGATCCCCACAGGTTTAGCTTCAGTTCTCGTGCCTTAAGAGATTACACCTCAGTGGTGGGAGCACGATCAGTGAAAATGTCAATGCTAAACCGGCATCTATATAAGTGCAGCCCCAATGCTTTTGTTTACAATTTTGCAGATTCAAAGCACTGGTGCAGGATTTTCTTTCTGAAAAAAAAAAAATGACCCTAACATCCTGTCTGTTTTTTTCAAGGTTGTGTGTTTTTTTTATCATTTTCCTGTTCCTCACAACCTTGCATTCCATGACTGAGGCAAACCGGAGCAATCAGCCTCAGATGGGTGAGCCTTCTGACTCTGAAATGCTGACTGCACATTTGCAGCTTTGCTTTAAGTTGTTTGCCCTGGAGCTGCAGGCTGTGTCTCTGCCACTTATGTGAGGAGGGGTATTTCTGCAAGACTTCTGCCTGTGACAAGGACTGGAGACGAAGGCCCTCTATTCTCCCTGCTGGGTGAGAGGACATCTCCCAGAGAAACCAAGACCACCTGCTCTGGAGCTTGGAGCACCAGCACCTGCCAGCATGCTAAGACCAGTGTGCCATGTGAGGAAGTGGAGGGCGTTGGAAGGAGCGAGATCCTCTGGGGAACCCTGTCGAGAGGACTCTGGGTGCGAGGTGTGAGGAGATGGCTGCTGCACAAAATGGGTTGTTCCCCATGTGCAGAATCAAATTGGTGACCCCTGTATGTCAGGAGAGGGCCACCGCAAAGAGAGCTGTTAGCTATATGCTGTGCGGTGAGAGTGAAACCTGTATTGCATTTTGTCAGCAACCATGTATGCCAGGTGGATCCACTGTGGAAGTTATTGCGGCCAATAAGTTCCAAGACCATTGCAGGCATTAGCAGCGACCAAGTATTCTAGGAGGGGCTGCCCTGATATAGATTGCCGTACAGGGACACTGATGCCTTGTTGTCAGCTACCCCTGCAACTTCGTATGCCAGGAGGGGTGGCTGGTGCTGTCTGAGTTGTGAAATTCAGGCAGCCCCACTGGAGAACTGAGAAGCTGCTACCCATTGATTGAACCAAGTATGAAGGACTGCACCTGTGTCCCGTGAACTGAGGAGGACACCAAAGGCCCATATTTATACTTTTTCACGCAAAACTGCGCAGACGCAGTTCCGGTGAAAAAGTTTACTGCCTGCTAGCATCACTCCAAGACGCTGGCCGTGCATCTTATTTATGGAATGGCGCAATCCGGCGCAAAGGGTGGGCTAACGTTAGGCGGGTTAGAGTAAAAAAAGATGACTCTAACCTGCCTAGCGTCATTTCCTGACGCTAAACCTACCATACCACATGACTCCTGTCTTAAAGAAGACAGGAGTCATGCCCACCACCCAATGTCCAGCACAGGGGACAAGAGTCCCCTGGGCATGGCCATTACACCCAGTGGCCATGTATGGGTGCCTAATTCAGGGCCCCATTGGCACTTCAAAAAAATTCAAAAATACTTACCTCTACTTCCCTGGGATGGGGTCCCCCATCCCCTGGTGTCCCTCTGGTGTGGGTGTCCCTGGAGCCTGGGGAGGGCACCTGTGGACTTATGCCTTGGTGTTCCACCATAGGAATAGGCCCCCAGGTCCCCTATTGGATGCCCTAACCCAGGCAAGCTTAGCGCCATTACTTAGGCCCGCCTCTCATGCACCATTTTTGTATGGGAGGATAAATAAGGCACCTGGGCTTTAGAGTAATTTTTTGCCCGGGAACGACTACCTTGCATCTCATTGACGCAAGGTAGTTTTCCACAGGCAAAAAATGACTTTAACTCCAATATTTTGGCGCTAGACATGTCTAGCGCCAAAATATAAATATGGAGGTAAGTTTTTGCAGAATTAGCATAAAAATGACGCTTATTCAGTGCAAACAGAGTATAAATATGCCCTCAAGTGTGCACTGTCACAACTCTGGGAGCAGTTCAGAAGCACCAACATCAACCTACACACCCCTGTTGGGGAGTGCTGGACTTACCTTGTTGACGCAAGCTCAGGAGATCCTTCGATCACTGCTGGAGCCATCATGCATGGTCAGGGAGAGCTTGCGCTTTCCCAGTGCTTCTGCGCATCCCATGTGTAGACCAACTCGACCGATCAGGACTAGAGCATTGTGAACATTGCCAGTGCCCATGATTTGGCACTCGCTGAGATGCTGAATGCTTCCTTGCTTCTGGAGTGTGTAAGACTTGGTTCAGGCCTACCAGGCCCCGGGGATGCACTGCTATAGGTGCTGCGACACCAAAGACACTGTCTAAGAGTCAGAGCGGACTCTTAATTAAGGCCTACTAGGGAGCATTCCCCGGATACAGCCACCAATGAATTTGGATTTGCCTATGAAACACTTGAGCTTATGAGTGTAGTAATACTTCATTGAATGTGCAGAGTTAGAAATGAAATATTTTGTTTTAATATGAAAATAAGTGACTGGACATTGATTTATTGACATCACTGTGCGATCTTTGATTTATGAGCCATGTTAATTATATTTGCTCCCAGCCCAATGGAGCCTTGGACTGACTGAGCAAGGCTAGCACTAAGAGTAAGTGCCGAAGGGATACTTGGCCCAGTTGCTCAGGATCCATAGTAAGTTGGGCAGCAGGTCATCTGGAGTAAAATGACTCAACCACCATAGTTGAGCCCAGTTACCCCATGGCCACCTGGAAGGGGTTCTGCCAAGAACAAGCATTGCTGTCCACAGACTAGACCTTTGATAGGGCAGCCCAGCTAGATATAGGCTCATCATTCCCCTTCTGGATTTAGGATCAGAAAATACTGTTGAACCAATCACCTCAATATCAGCAAACGCCGTTTAACCGAGTGACTGTTTTCCAGCACTGATCAAAATGCTTTTATCATATTACCCAATTGAGGACTGCACCCACTTTTGGACGGCAGCCTGGTAAATAGACTTTTCCATTCACTCTTAACTGTTTATGAGAGAGGTTGCAACCCTAGACTAGACCATTGTCAGGGGAGCCCAGTTAACTATAAACTGATCACAACTCATCTGTATTCAGGAGAAATCAGAGGCACAATATTGTGGTAACTAATATAATTGACAAAAATATTGTTTACCACAACATTGAGCTCCTATACTTATAATGGCAAGTACAGAAATATCAAAAAAAATATTGTTGACATTAACATTGTCCAAAATTAGAAACAATATTGATTTTAAATACAAATAGCCTTGTAAAGTAATAAATGCTAAATATTTCAATATATAAAATAATATTATGTCACATAAATATATTTGACTAATATTTAATAATGTATGAATGCATAGTTATATAAATACACAAACATATATAGAAACCGATATTCTTGCCAACAATATTTGTGCACCATGTTACTTGTGTGTCACAATATTTAATTTGTGATATTTCTCTCTCTGATATTTTTAAATCAATATTTTGTCCAAACACCCCTCAGTAGCAGCCTGAACATCCGCTCACCTTTCATAGTCCTGCTTTTCTCGTGTGCATGACATGCTCACTCGAAGCTGGAGTAAAATATTTCCTGATGAATGTTTTTGCTGTAAATTGTTTGTATTGGACATATGGTTCTCAATCTGAGGATTCTATTGGCATGCTTAAATACTAGAATAGCTCTGCACATGTACAGGACACAAGGTGACATTTTTACATTTTTAAAATCTTAAAATTGCATTACCATAAAAACCAAGCATATTAAAGTCAACACTGCATCATTTTAGTGTAAATTTTACAAGGCGGCTAAATAGCCACATCACTTCTAAAGTGTGTTTGTTTGAAATCACAACTTTTAAAATCTTTTACAAAAACAAAAAACTATGGAAAAAGGAGCATCTCCTATATTTTAAAAAACTGCTAATTGATTTTGCGCATTACAGAGATCCCAAAAGCTAACCCTCCCTATCGTGTCCTGCTTGAGGAGTCAGGTAGATTGTTTAATTGGGCTCACTCAAGAGGCTACCCTGAACACAGCCTCAAAGGCTAACTTTAACTATAAACAGGAAAAAAGGTTCACCCATGATCAGTATTTGGTATCCAGCAACAGTAGCTGTAGTGGTGATGAAGGACTCCAGGCACATAGTATGATTGAAACATACACCAAGGTTTTTTGCCAATGGTGTTGTGTCATTTTATACAGTATGATATGTAGGTCTGTTTAAATAGGGATACAGATAATTTCCTTTTTAGAATAGTTTGGGGCAAGAGAGGGAAGGCCCATCCAGTTTTGGTGGCTGTAAGGCAGTAAGAAACTCAAGCTTGAAGGTCATGGAAAAAAGTGGGACTGGAGAAGATGATTTGGGTAGCATCTGCATAGAGATAATGCAAGACAACAACAGAGAAAATGATGTTACCTAGAAATGTATGGAGAGAAAAAAGCAGTGGACCAAGGACTGGATGCTATAGGACCCCTACTTGTAGTGAATTTGGTGATAAGTGTCATAAGCAATATAAGACAAAAAGTTCAGTCACAAAGGTAACAAAAAAAACAGTCCAGTGCTTTGTGAGTTATGCCAAGAGTGAGAAGAGCAGATTAAAGGGTAAAGTGATCAACAGTGTTGTTAGAAATTGTCTTCCGGGTTGGCAGGGGTATAAGACTTGGTCAAGCAGTGACCACAGTCCTAGTCAGAGTGAGACACAAGTACACCCCAAATCAACATGTGCTCACCCTCTTGTAGCTTGGCTTTTTAAATGTAATAAGGCACCCAATTTTAACCTCTCATAATAGGTGTGCACTGACTCTTTCGGCTCATACTTTTACACCAACTCTCCTCTTTCTGTGGGACCTTCAGTTTCAAATGCTCAATCACCTCCTTGTAGTGGGTCATAATTTCGGGAGATGGACCATTTTGGGCTATTATCAGGGCTTTTGTGTGTGCCAGTTCACGACCCCTTTACATTCTGTCTGCAAATCACTAGCAACAATAACCTCAAACAACATATTAAAATCTTCCTAAAGTACCTTTGACACAGTTACAGTGCTTTCTACATTGTCATGCCAGTTCCCCGGCTCCTTTATCTGCTTGGGGAATTTTTCCTAAATGAAAAAAGATCAGGTCCACTCTAAGGCACACATATTCTGCCATGCACTTCTCTCAAAGGAAATCTTGTAATGACGCCAGTCTTAGACTCACTTGCCCTTGATTACCTCTCAATTTCATTTGTTACCATTTTCTTTTTCACCTTGGCTCCTTCTTTCTTTGCCCATCCCTCTTTAAATTTCTTTAGTTCTCCACACTTCCCGGTGAAATTCACCAATTCTAGAGGGTGCACCTTCCAGCTTTTCAGCCTCATTTTTTAAATTTCTTAATTTCCCATTACCATTCTGTAATTCTTTAACAAATATTTCGTCTAATTTCAATCAATGTCATACTCTCCAGCCAAAGTTTCTACTTTCTCATGTGCCTCACAGGCACGCCTAGCAACTTTTTGCTCAGATATCTCATCCATCATAAGTGTACAATTTATATATGCCAGGAGTACATTTCAGAATTTCTTCAAATTCTGTCTTTAATTGCAGTGTGTTAATTTCTTTGGCCATGGTTCCTCTGGGGAAATGCTGAAATGCTATCACTGTAACAGTGGTATTCATAAGCATGATAGTAGCATCAGTAGGTGCTCCTTATACAACAGTAAAGTTTTCTACTTCTGGTGCACTCCGTACAGTGGATATGCTTGCACCCTCAGTTACACCAGTTCTTAATTCTCCCACCCCCTGCCCCTGTGGTTGTAATCCTGCAGGAGGTGGTACATTATAACTTAATTTATCTAACAATTCCTCTTGTTCATCATCACCTGACCATGTGTCTCCCTTCCTCTGCCGAACTTTAGTCTGACTCTTTTCAGCCTGCCTCCTCCTTCTCATTCGCTCTCACAGTCGAAGACTAAACCTCCACACCTTCAATCATACCTTCACTCCATGTTCGCTATTTTTTTTTATTCCATTGGGCATCCAACCAATTACTAATGGTATGTCTATTCTGAGTCTTCACTCTTTTGCATGCTATCTAGTGTGCAGCATGTTCCCATTCATTCAATGCCTTAAACTGGGCTGGTCTGGGTTGAGTCTCATTTCACATATCACAGGTTTCTTAGTAGGTTTCTTGAGCACAATTCCCATATTCCTGGTGGAAATTGAATTGAACTCACTCTGTTTAATCGTTTTACAAACGACCGCAGTCCACCAATATAACACAACACTCTGCGATAACTAACCAATCCTTGTGTGGCACCAAATGACATAATCACCCAACCATAGCGCGACTCACAACACCCCACAATCAACCAATTGCAATGCACCTAGTTCAAAAGTTAACCAACCACAGTATGTGTCTGCATCATCACACACCTACCAACAAATCATTCACAACAAGACTAACCATGATGTAAAATCTTAATTCAACACACTTAGAATAATTAAACAATTAACATTCCCTTGTCTGCTTTACCTGAAAGCAAAGGAGAAAGTCAACTCTCTTCTAAAAGAAATCACACACACAGGCAGAGCAGTTTCTCGGTCAGCAATAACCTACTCTTGATTAACACGTTTACTGCTGTGCACCAAAGAATAAACCACTACCAACCTGGATTATTATGCATTCACAACTAAACCATTAATAAGTCCCTATTGTGGTGTGGATGTGGCACCTCACAAATTACACCTCAACTTGAGTTCCAATAACAAAATTATACATCAAGGTCTTGGATTTTCAACTAAATCTAATAACCAAACCTTAACAAAACACACTTAGTGGCAAATCAAACATAATATTCATAACACAAATGAAATAACAACAAAATTGACACAACACAATTAATAAACTCTGACAATTCAACTTAGAATGAGACAGAAATAGTTAAAATCGCAATGACTAAAACTGCTACTATTCAACAAATTAAAGCTGAATAACCAAAGTGCTCACAGCCTGCATAAATTTTTCATGACATTGAAAATCTGAAATAAAAATCCTACAATTCACTGCTCAACATGCAAAACTATGCTTTTAATGACGCATTCTGCCACAACGCATCACCCTACTTGTACTCGTGTCTCCTTAATTCACGGATCAGCTTCCGGAACACTGGAGCACCGCAATTAAGTCCAGTCCTTTGGAACTCTGGAGTACTGTCAGAAGTAGGGCAATTTACCTATAGATGAAATTAGATGTAGCATCAAGATCCAGTTACAAACTGTCCAAGCCAATCTTAAACCTTCCAGGTCCAGTTTCTAATCATCGAGGTCCAGTTTCAAAGTATCCTCAGCTACCAGAGCTTAAGGCACAAATTGTGGATATGTCAGAAATAAAGTGTAGCTGACAAACCAGGAACAGTGGTAATCCCTTAAGGATTTTGTTGCTCCTCAGCTGGACCCGGTCAATAAATTAAATTCAATATTCAATAACAATTCAAGTTGTAATGTGAAGCACATCAGGCTTTAAAATGAAGACTGACAACTATGTTCAAACCACGAAGGTCTATTGAAAGATTTAAGTCATTGCAGAAGACAAATAACTGGTTAGCATACGATATTTAATCATGTAGCTTGGAGCTCAAAATCACATGCAGATAATTTAATAACAGAGCAAAATATACTTCAGCTCAAACAAAATAAATCCTAAATCGGGGATCAGACCGAGACAGTGTCATCTTCTATAGATCGGTGGAGACTGAGCCCACAACCCTCAAGAAGGGGCTTCTTTTATAGAAAATTACACTAAGTAATCGTATATTTGATGTGAGTGTGCAAAATTCCCACAATTCCAAGCTACCATGTTAAAGAAAGAACAATAGAGTTGAAATTACGTTATTCAGCACTGTCTCGCAGATTCACCTAATCCGTTCCCATCCCGGGTACCCTTTAGACATCCATCGACTGGTACACAACTCGCTATATAGCCCGGGTGCCCTTCAGACATCCATTGACTGATACTTAACTCCTTATATAGCCCGGGTGCCCTTCAGACATCCATCGACTGGTATACAACTTGCTATATAGCCCGGGTGCCCTTCAGACATCCATCGACTGGTACTTAACTCGTTATATAGCCCTGGTGCCCTTCAGACATCCATCGGCTGGTATACAACTCGATATATAGCCCGGGTGCCCTTCAGACATCCATTGACTGGTATACAACTCGATATATAGCCCGGGTACCCTTCAGACATCCATCAACTGGTACTTAACTCGTTATATAGCCCTGGTGCCCTTCAGACATCCATCAACTGGTATACAACTCGATATATAGCCTGGGTGCCCTTCAGACATCCATCGACTGGTATACAACTCGATATATAGCCCGGGTGCCCTTCAGACATCCATTGACTGGTACGTAACTCGATATATAGCCCAGGTGCCCTTCGGACATCTATCGACTGGTACACAACTCGATATATAGCCTGGGTGCCCTTCAGACATCCATTGACTGGTACGTAACTCGTTAAATAGTTCACAGAAGCGCGTTCACGTATTACACAGACACACTCAGGTCCCAATTGGTGAGGCCTTGAAAATATTGGTTTTGCTACAACAATATTGCTCGAAGCTTGAGACAAACCATCATGGGGAAAGAGGATACGTTTCCTGACATTGTTTGCAAAGTTGTTTATGGGTGCAGTGTGCTTGGTGGAAAAAGAACAGGAAGATGGCTGCATGCTAAAAAGTTACCTGCAGGCATTTTGAAACTGAGGCACACAATAGCTAATGTTGCACAGTTCTCTCAAAATAATACCTTGTGTCTCTTATAGTGTTATTATATTATGCAAATATTTATTTATTTTTAAAACACATCACAGTCATGATTGCACTTGCGAACGATTTCGAGGAGAGAGAGAGTAAGATTGGTGAAATCAGGACCATTGTTAACCTGACCTAAGCACCCATCCTAAGCACAGCTCACAGGCAGCCTAAACTCAGGATGTACCAGTAGTCTCTGGGAACAAACGACCATTAACCACTGAGCAACATGGGATTAAATACCTTGTATTATATGGAATTTCACTTATGTGCATTTTAGTTTTCAATACATGTTACTTTAATTCTGGGTTTTATTAAGTTATAGTTGTCTAAATTTGTCTACTTTTCTCCTTAGCTACGACACCATTCGTCAAAATGGTATGTATTTGGAAGACTATTCAAATTGTATTTAAATACAGTGCCGTTTACATTGGACCCCTACTTATAAAGGCTGCATGCGGTGGGGGAGGGGACATGTCTATTTAATGGTTGTTGATTTATTCAGTAAAACTTTGCCACAACTCTGTTCAGTTCTAAATATTTGTGCAGGATTCACAGTGGAGGTTGGGATGCGTGGTTAATCCCATTCCTTTCCTGGAGCATCTCATCGCGGATGTAGATGACTCCCCAATAGTTTAGTATATATAGGGGTTCCAAGTCCCAGAAATCTTTAGCTGCAGCTGACCACATATCCTTATCTGCGTTATCACATTGATGTTTGTTGTAATGAATTACTGGAAGGACTATAAACCATCAGTAAGTATGGTCCACCCTGCATGTTTCAAATGCTTAGCCTGTGTTTCGAGGGGGCAGAGTACCAGATACCTCCTGTTGTGCCCTGTGTGACTTGGAATTAGTATTACAAGGACCATTTCCAAGTTCCTTAAACAGATTTTGAGGTACGACTTGGATTCTGCCCACACCGTGGATCGTTGCACCAGCATGTCTGGATGTGGGACAAAAGCTTTTCATAAGATGTTTAAAGGTCCTGTAGGCAGAGTGTAATTTGTGCTTGTTGTTTCGGGTGCCGGACACCGGCACTTATTTTTGAGGGCCGGCACTTATTTCATTGCATCAGGCATTTACTGCGAGCAAAAGACACACATGGGAAAGACGGAGGAAGAGAAAAATGACAAAGCGTCACAATAGGAAAAAGCAGAAAGCCGCAAGAGTGAGCTGAAGGGGCAGGGAGTGGCTGTAAATGGATGATTAAAGAGGCTTAAAATGGTTTTGGGATTACGCTGTCTCCGTATTCCGTGCTCACTTTTAATTGCACAATCCTCGTTTTTCAGAGGCGAGCTTTGGACACCGGCACATTTTTATTTACACATAAAGCACTGCCTGAAGTCCATGTCCTTCTCTGGAAAGTGTTTCTTCTGGGAAAAGGCATACTTCATGCGCGCCTCAAACTTTTGTGGGGAACCTCCAGCCTGAAATACAAGCAACAATCAACCCCATCAAAAAATGTGCAAGCCAGCCCCAGTACTGCTGGAGGCTGTGACTAGTTTGTGGCCAAGGAAGTCTGCGTGGGTCTTGCCGCTCTGACGGCATCCCCCTTATCCTGCAGCCTACCCGGAAAATACCAGTGTACCAGACTAGCCAGTCTGCCCCAGGACCGCCCTGGTTTCCAATCCAGGGAGCATTTTGTAACATGACATTACGGCCCTAAAAAAGTGCAGGGCCTGGATTAAAGAGGCCCGGCTACCATTCCCCCATGACGTCCCTGGGCGAACCTCCCTTGAATATTTAAAAAAAGTCATGCCACGACAGCCCAGATTTTCTACCGTACATTGTAGCATTTATACAAGCTCCTAGCGGCACCTTGCACTGCCATATAGTAATTTTTTTGATGCTAAATCGACGCTAAGGTGGCTTTTCCCCCACACCGTATTCACAAAGTGGCTCAATGCTGGCATTCAGCCACTTTGCAATCCCTTGCGCCACAGTATGCCTGCATCAGACATAATGCATGCAAGGGGGCCATTCCGACGCAGGGAGGCCCGAAAAAAATGGCGCAGTGAAATTTACAACATTTCACTGCGCCATTTTTTCTGTCATTTTTAACACCTGCTCAGAGCAGGTTTTAAAATGATGGTCCCATAGAAACCTATTGGGCTCCCTCTGCTTTACGGCACTAGCGTCAACATTTTTGACACTAGTGTAGCAAAGCGCCACAATAGCATCAAAAATGTTGACACCATTGTCCTAACGACCGCCAAGGTGCGCCATATTGTAACTACGGCACAAGCATGGTGTCATTAGGGAGGCATGAGCGACGCAAGAAAAGTGTTGCATTTCTTGTAAACGTGCCCCATTGTGCGTGAGGAAATCACTGACAAAGCTGTGCTCTGTTTATTCGAGTCACTTCAGAACCTCAGGATTTCTCATTTTTAGCTTCCCTGGACATCATCCCAGACCCACCTTCTCCTGCAACAGCACAGAGAGTGTGCGTTTACTTCAGGCTTTTGTCATAATGCCATCATCTCCTCATAAGGAGAAGACATCCATACTCAGGGCTTGTTTCACCTGCAAATTACATAAATCGTCGGCAGAAGACCTGCATCTTAAATGCACTTCCTGCTGTTAACATAAGACCTTTAGCTGTGACCGCTGTACATTTTATTCTCCTGCATCTGAAATAGCCAAGGAGAAGAAGGACACCAGATGTGGGTGAAAGTGAAACCAAAGCTTGCCACTGAGGTGAATCCCCGATTTTTATTTAATCTTCTGCATATTCTTATTTTTCTTTAGCGTCACTACACCGGAAGGCTTTCAAGCACTTTACAGAGACCTGTAGTTGCATAAACAAGATATGTTTACAGACAACAATTTAAATTCAGTAACAAACTGGGGGGGGGGGGGGCAGGAGAGGAGGACAAAAAGGATGACACACCCAGCAAGGTAGATAAAGAAGGTTAAGGAGAATGAGGTAAGGAAGGTGGCAAGGTGAGAGATGGTGTGAAGAAAAATACATTTACAGAGGGGAAAGGGGCATGAAAACAAATGAGGTGAACAAAAGAACACCAGAGGGCCAAACAAGTTTAAGTAGGACCTCCCTGCCAGGGGTAGGGGGAGTTTCAGATTCAGTCAGATCTTTGCTTAAATGTCTTTCTGAGCTGGAAGGTCTTGTGTTGCAACAGGTCTGTGGTTGTACACAGGTGATATCACAAGTAAAGTACTTAAAGTTTCACAGGGTGTGAAAAGAAAAGTAAAAGCAGAACTACCATCACTTTGTGTGAACAGTATTGCACCAGAGCAAGCGTGAAAGGATGCATAGGAGTCAGTAAAAATTGACTGCTATGTTGTCAGCACACATGAATGTTTAGAGAAGGGGTGGGAGTCCTCTCTAATGGGGCCAGTCCGAAGTGTTAGACCTGACAGCCTTAGTGTGGTCTTCCCCCAAGCCTTGTGCCTTCTCCATTCCCATTTGCTGATTTTTTTTTTGTTGGCTTTAGGACTTTGTGCACTTTACCACTGCTAGCCAGTGCTAAAGTGCTTGTGCTCACCCCTTGAAACATGGTAAAAATGGCTCACACCCAATTGGCACATTTAATTTACTTATAGGTCGTTAATAAAGTGGTAATACATCTAGCCAGGACTTCTAACTTAAATACAGCTTGTGGTCCTGTAGAACTTAAAGTGCCACCTACTTAAATAGCCCTTTAAAACATGTCTCAGACTTGCTATTGCAGCCTGCGTGCTGTTTTAAACTGCCACGTCTACCTGCAAATAAACCTTTTTTCAGGCCCAATCCTTCCTTTTTATGGGCGAGCGCAAAACGCTTAGTCCATTCAGTAATCTCTCTTTGGGCTTGAAACCACGCCCATGTCACGTCAGTCACTTACATTGGTTCGTGGGCTTGCCTGTTAAAATCTGCTTGCTTTCATTTGTGAAAGGCATGCATTTGTCATGCCTTTTCCGGTGTTTAGCCCACCTACACAGCACTGGTAAATTACTAAAAACATATGAGGCTCGATGTTTTCAGCCTAGGGTCTGGACTACTTTATCTGTTTATTTTCCACGCAGCGCAATCGCGCTGCATTTTACATAGCGCGATCGCACTGTGTTTTTCTTTTCTTTACAACGCTAATAGCTCTAACTCGAGCAAATGTGGGACCCGTTGCCGTTGCATTGAAAATGCTTGTTAAAACTTATGTCTCCCCTAGGGTAGACCCTAAACGGTCTATAGGGCAGTGTGCATTGTATTTAATATGTTGGACATACTTTTCAGCTTTACATGTGCTCGTAGTGAAAACTCCCAAATTAGTTTTTCACTATTATAAGGCCTATCTCTCTCATTAAATAACATTAGGTAACATTATTATTACATTTAATAAATTATAACTTTTGATTTAGTCTTTAGTGATAAAGTCGGATTTTAAGTCACAACACTGAAAATGCCACTTTTAGAATGTTGCCATTTTTGCCTTATCCATTTGGTGCCTGCAGCCTGTGTCCTGGATCGAATAACTGGGTATGGTTGGCAGTTGGCCTTTGTGTAGTCCTCCCAGATAGTGCCAGACACAAAGGGGGAACTAGGTGTAAGAAGGATGGGCCACCGTGCCAAGATGAAGGGGTAGAGTTGTTCCCTGCCCACTTAAACGTGGTCCAGCACACACACAAAGTGCCTGACACCAGAGTTTTGTCACCTTAGCCACCTTGGAGTCTGGCAGAGAAAAAGAAGAACTTTCCAGAACTAGAAGGGTGGTAGGCCAGGTGTTTCCACCCACATTAATGGCTGGCACCAGATATAAATATTGAAACTGCTGAACCAATTTTAAATACATTTCTGGACCTGTGAAGGACGTCAGAAGGCACACCTTTTACTTCAGAGGCCAGCCCTGCTGCATGAGACCTGCCTTGTTTCTTAGAAGACTCCCCTGCAGCTACCAGAGGACTGCCCTGCTGCTACTGGCTTACCTTCTTCTTTTGAGGTCTCCCTGCTGCCTGAGGTTTGTTTGCTGCTTGGAGGAGAGAGGTCCATCTCCTTGAAACCCAGGACTACCATAGTGACACCAAAGGTCAGTTGGCTGACCTCCTGTTCTGAGCTACAAGAACACAACAAGTTCCAGAGGCCTCCCTGCAACTACCCATCTGAGCTGCTGCAACCTGACTTGCCTGAACCTGCCTGGGCCCTACTAACCTCTGCTAGAGTGTGTCCCAGATCCCAAAGAGGTGCCTCTGGTATCAGAGTGCACTCCTCTTAATGTCAGGGAGAAGTTTGGGGCTTTTCACGACTGAGAATGGACCCGTTCATGCTGAGGTCTTTTCGCCTGCGACGACTGCTAAAGAAGGCTCCCACCAACCTGACTCTTCGTACTACTGTGACCGCGAGCAACGTGATATCCCATTCGGAATGCTTTCCGTGCTCCCTGTGGTCTACTCCACTGCCAGTGGAGCTCTGGACTTTGAGAAGATAATTTTTTCAGTATGATTAATCTGGTCCCTGTATCCAGTCAGGGCTACATCGTGGTTGGGCTGAACTTGTGACTTTCCCAGGTCTAGCATGATCAGATGACCATGAGGGGCTCTTTTTTTATATGTAACTAAAACTTTGAAATTGTATATCTCTGCCTCTAATGATTGGATGTTTGACATTGTGGTCTCATTTTATATATCATGTTTTACTCTAAATTGTCTAAATTGATTAAATTGATGTTGGATTTTTCTTGTGTTGTGTTTTCACTTTATTACTGTCTGTGTGCTTCATAAATACTTTCACTTGGTTTCTAAGTTAAACCTGAATCCTTTTGTGCCCAGCTACCAGAGGGTTAAGCACAACTTAATTTAGTGACCTTATCGGTTCACCTTGATGAGGCCTGCGGTTGTTGATTGAGTAGGGCTTCACCCCCCTCAAGCAACAACCCAATGTTCAGTGGTGGGTGTCAGTGCTTGTATCTGTGCAGTGCCATTCAGTAATTTTGTGTAACACTAAAATCTCATATAAATAATAAATAACTTGATACCAGATTCTCCTTGAATGGCTATTTTGCTTTTTCAAAGCTCACTTCTATTCCACTTGACTCTGTGCACCTGTGACTCTGCTTGCTGCAAGCATAGAGTTTGAGCTGAACAGCCTTTAGATCTACACTGTGCCTGAGGTCAAAGGATTCTGTAGGGAGAGGCAGCTCCCAACAACCAAGAGCTCCAAGAACCAGGAACTCCATAAGGCCCTGAGGACCTGAAACGAAGCCTGTCTGTTTTTGGCTACAGCATAGGAGGAGGTGGACATTGAAAAGAGGCTGAAAGTTGGGACGATAACCCCCTGGCCGTGACCCCAATGGGGAGAGGGAGTGAGGTCCCCTACCATATTTAGACAGGCAGCAGCATACTTCCCACAACCTTTCCCAAGAGGTGCTGGAGGATAGGAAGGCAGAGAGAGATTTCAGGCTGCAAATAGCTAAGCTGAAAATTGAGGTAGCCATGAACAGGCTGCTGCAAAATTTACTCCTGCCACTCCAGCAAGGTAATGGAAGTTGCAGCTGTGGGGCAGTAAAGTAAGTCATTTTAATGGCTGTACAACCTGATTTTGAAAAGGTACATGCTCAGTACTTGCTTTAAAAAATTGCTCCAACACCTGATTGACAGCAAGCTAACTGACCTCAGGTAGCTTGCAAGGGAGGCGAACCTCTGAGTCAGCACCAGAGTGTCCAAGAAGGTATCGTAGGGTATCCCCGTAAGGGTAGATAAGGTCCCCAGCAGAAGAAAGAGGGGGGGAGACAAAAATAAAAATAAAGTGTTCTCCATAGGCCTTCAAAATAGTTCTCAGGGTATCCAGTCTCAACTTAGGGCCTGGTTTAGATCTTGGTGGAGAGGAATACCGCCCGTAGTATCACAATCCGATTATATCCTATGGGGATTGTAATACGGCAGACAGGATAACCGTAATGTTTATGACCAACTATTTCATCCACTGAGATCTAACTCAGGCCCTTATTCAGAAAAATAATGGATTCACTGATAAGTAGAGGGAAGTTTATCCCCTAGCGCTGTGAATGATACTGGTATGGGCACATGAAGGGAGATGGCAAGTGCCCCAAAAGGGCATCACCCACCCACGGGTGGGCAGTCCCCAGGGTTTGCCAGTGCAGCTCTTGGGGGGTGGTTTAATTTGTTTAGGGAATAGAGCAGAAGTTACCCTAGTGTTCCTGTGTGACAAGAAGATGGTGCTCAAAACCCGCCTGCTTTCCAGTATTTCTAAGGACAAGCATTGGGTCACCATCAATGGGCAGATGGTGGAGGCTCTGAGGGACATAGGTGCCAGTATGACTACTGTATGGTGGCATCTGTAGTCCTCAGAGCGGGTAATCCTCAGAACATTCTACCAAGCTGTAGTAGTAGACAACCTTGAGAGCCATTACCCCGTGGCTCTAGTACCCTTTGAGTGGGGGTACCTCAAGTTCCCCCACACCCGCACAGGTAGCTGTAAGTTCTGCATGCCTGGATATTGTCTGCAAAGGGATTGACTTGGAGCACACTATCTGGAAGGAAGAGGAGCTCAGGTCCCACCTTGAGATGTTGGGACTCCCTGACTGGGTCCGTCTGACCACAAGATCCATGGCAGTCTGAGAGGGATGTCAAGGAGAACTGAAGCCTGGAAGACTGGCCCAGGTAACTGCCTAAAGGAGGAAGGACAAAGGGTCCACAAAAACCATTCTCTGAGACTCACACAGTTCAAGAGGAAGCTGAGTCTGAGGTCAATGACCCAGAACCTACAGGGAAGACATTGTCCCTGGGATACCTGCCTGATCCAGCTGGATAGCAAGTTGAAGGTGGGTCCACCAACAAGGAGGAGTTCTGCAGAGCTCAAAAGGAGTGCTCAACTCGTGAGGGTTTGAGATGGCAAGCTGAGGCCCCTGCAGCTAGTATTGCCTCTGAAAATCACCTGATCTACTGGAAGAATGACCTTTAGAGTGATCCTAAGGTTCCTGAACCTGGGACAACCTGAGTGCAGGTGGTGCAAAAGAGTCTTTTTCTGGGTCTGTCTTATGTCATAACCCTGGGTGGGGCATCTGTGGCATGACAAAACCTTTGCCACATGTGTCACCCACTTTATTGTCAGAGGATGAAGACAGCCTCAGATGTATTATGCAGCTCATGTACCACCTGCATCCCACCTTCCAGGGGAAAACAGGAAAAAAGCTCAAAGCTCCTTGGTTCCCTTACCTGTAGTTGGACCTACTTTAAAAGAGTGGGCATTGAAATTGTCAGCCTCTGAGCTCCAGAACTGCCTTGGGCAACAGGTTTAGCCTGATTTTGGTGAGCCATGTGACTATATACCTAGACCACATCTTTGAGGACTATAACTGCACCTGCAGTGGCTAGGACCCTGATGGGGATTTTTAGCCCTGTGAGGTTCCCCAAAGAAGTGGTGTCTGACAAGGCCACAAACATCTTATCAATGTACATGAAGTCAGTGTGGGTTGAGTGTGTGGTTATTTACAGGTTCTCTATACCCTATCACCCTCAGAACAATGGGCGTGTTAAAAGGTTCAACAAGGCCGTTAAAGGCATGATTATGGCCCCACCAGAGTCTGTGAGACAGAAGTAGGACGTAGCCTTGCCATGCATCCTTTTTGCCTGCAGGGATGTATCACAGAAGGGAGTTTGGTTCAGTCAGTTTGGGGTCTTCTGTGGCTACCCTGTTAGGGGATCTCTTAGTCTGGTGAAGGAGGGGTAGGAGCAAGCTTCCAGGAAGCCACCCCCCAGGATGTAGTCAGCTACATGCTGGCTCTCTGAAAGCAGATGCAGCACTTCTGGAAGAAGGCCTCTGATAATCTGCCAGGCAGCCAGGATTTAATGAAGCTTTGGCACTCTGGTTTAGTTTCTGCCTTGCCAGAAAGTGTAGGTTAAGGAGCCAGTGGAGCCCAGGGACTTCCAAGACCACTGGTCAGAGCCTTATTAGATGAAGGAAAGAAAGGTGGAGGTCATGTACCTAGTGGACATCAAGACCCTAGGAACCTCTCAAGGGGTGCTATATTTTAACCTTCTCAAACCACATGCTGAGTGGTCTGAAGTCACCATGCTCCTGGGGACAGATGGTGGGGTGGTAGAGGAGAATGAACATCTCCCCGACCTCCTATCTTCCAAGGAGCAGAATAGGTCATTGGAAGGCTTCAACCTCTCCCATATCCAATCACAGAGCAACAAAGGGACTGTCACTAGTTGCTGGGGAAGTTTGCCTCTTTGTTCTCCATTACCCCTGAGCTTACACATTTGTGTACTCCTGACATTTATACTGAGGACAGCATGCCTGTGAAGAACAAATGAACCTGCTGTCTGACAGGGTGAGGGTTGGCATCAAGAAAGAAGTGTCCAAGACAAAATATGGGGTTATTGAACACTCAAATAGTAAGCGCTCTAGCCCAGTAGTGGTGGTACCCAAAGCCGCCCCACCTGGAGGCTCCACAGAACTCTTTCTGTGTGGATTTTTGGCTGACTGAGGGGGCTAAACAGAGGTCTGCATTCTCAACCTGAGGGCCACTTTCAATTCAGGGAGATGGCTTTGGGTTAAACAATGCCCTTGCCACCATTCAGAGATTGATCAACAGGATCTTGGCTCGGATTGAGGCTTTCAGTGCTGCCTACCTAGATGACACAGCTATCTTTAGCTCTAGCTGGGAGGATCATGTGTTCCACCTCCAGGAGGAGCTTCAGGCTAAGCAACAGGTAGGCCTGACTATCAAGGCCTGCAAGTGCCAGATAGGCAGGAAACTGTGGTGTATCTGGATCACCTAGTGGGGAGGGGCGAGGTACAGTCTCTCCAAGCTAGGATAGAGATTATGCTGCCCTGGGAGACCTCCTGGGGTGAAAAGCAGAGGGGGGGGCGATTGTCCACTCACAGGCAGGCCACCACCCTCTTGGATGACCACTTCCTGGGAAGTGTGGCCAAAATCAACCCCAGGAAGCAACATTCTTTAAAAATACAAAATGAAACTGAATTTTGGAGGTTAGGTCTGGCTGAGTCCACCCACTGGTGTGGCTAAAAAAACCTATCACCCCCCTTCCCGCTCTCCCGTAATGTAATCAATAGGGAACCTGGTTGTCTGGGGCTGCAGGAAATGGAGGGGGTCCAAATGTCCTTCTCTCCTTTGAAAGCCAGTTGGCTGCTCTCCCCCAATCCAGTTTCACCATCTGCTGAGTCAGATCTCTTCTTCCAGGCAAATTTTTTGTCTTCAGTTCAGGCCACTTAACAGTTTATCAAGGCAGCCTGGCCAGGCTGCCAGAGGCTGGCCAATGAGAGAAGGGCACTGCAGAGCTGAAGTTTGCAACTTTCAGCTAGAGTTCTAAAACTCTTTCCCTGAACTAGTTATATTGAATTCAACAATGGCAAATTGTTGCATTCATTATAAAAATCAGTTTGATACCAAACTTGAAATATCTAGCGCCTATCAGGACTTTATCAACTAAAATAAAGTCTCCCATTTTAGCCTATAGAGCCCATTCACTACAGTGAGGGAAAACAAAATTGGCTATTTTACTCACTAGGGTTTATAAAACAATTTTTATAAGGTCCCTGCCTATAGTTACATAGCACCTAGCCCTAGGGGCACTTAGGGCACACCTTAGGGGTGACATATGTAAAAAAATAAGGTAGTTTAAGACTTTGGAAGTACTTTTAATTCCAAAGTCGAATTAGCATGTAACTTTAGTTTAAAAGCAGCCAGCAAGGCAGGTCTGCCTTTAAAATGACACTGGCCACCTCAACAGTACACATATGGCTGCTCTATCTATGCTGTGGTCCATAAACCTACATACTCTACCATATACTAGGGACTAATAGGTAGGTTGATACTGCCAATTATATTCCGCCTAATTTGCGTATCCACTTTACACAGAGCACTGGCCCTGGGACTGGTAAGTAGTACCCAGGGCACAGCTAAGAGTCAGTATCCACCAGTATCTGTCCAAAACGTTTGGGAGTGACCAGGGCAAAAAGGAGAACTTTCCTGTAATCTTCATACCATCATGACCCTCCAATACAACTTGGGTTTTAGCTTCAATGCCTAGAAATCGCACTTCATTCCCAACAAGAGGATGTCTTCATTGATGTGGTGCAAAGCAACACCCGTAACAAGACTTTCCTTGTTATTAAAGGATCATGGATATTCAGGATTTGATTGAGATGTCCAAATTCAGGTTCCTATCGCAGCTATGCAGTGCTTGTATCTGCTTCGCCTGATAGCCTCATGCATCCTGCTGGTACCAGATAGAGAAATCTATTTGGCTCAGGTACAGATATTCCAATCTGATCTCCTGTGCTTGCATTGGCAGGTGTGCCTCTCGCCCCTCCCTGGTGGGCTGTCCATTCACTCATCGCAGTTGCAGGCAGCCATGATGTGGTCATTAGGCTGGAGCACTCACCTCAGCAACATGTTGGTGCAGGGCTTTGGTTTGCATCAGAGCAGAGTTAAACATAAATGTGTAGGAGCTAAGGGCAATGAGTATTACTCTAAAGGCCCTTTTCACTTCCATCTCAGGGAGCACATCCAACATTTATCTTACAAAGTAAACACCATCCACCATATCAACTTGTAGGATGGTGTGGGACCCTGAACTATGGTTGGAAGGCTTTACCTCTTCGGCATCTTCCAAGTGGCTGCCACAGTGTGGATACACACAGTTGAAGCCAGATGTGTGGTTGTACTGCATCACCCCAATCAACTGCCCCCTTTCTTCACAGGATCATGAGTGGGAACTTCTTCAAAACTTTGGACATGATGTTTTCCAGACTCAGATGTCCACAACTGGGTCACTTTGCCATTGCACAGAATAGGAAGTGTTGTCAGTTTTGTGCCATATATATACTTCCCTCTGAATGCCTCCAAATTCAATGGATCACTGGGCCTGCTTTACACATTCCAGCATTCCAGCTGGCTGCACTGTAAAATGTCCTTTCAAAAGTATGGAAAGACCAACTCAAACTAACCTTGATCATCCTAGTTTAGGCAAGGACTATTTGGTACACCTCCTCATCCTCTTTCACATGGAATGGACCCGCTTTCACAGAAGGATGGGTGGGTTTTCCACCCCAGTCTTTTGGCCCAGCCACTTCATGCAGGGAGATTGGGCAGTGCCAATTAGGGACCTCCTTACCAAAGAGAAGAGGCAGATGTCATGTTAGATGCCAGGAAATCCACTCTAAAGTATTTTTTTTGTGAGTCACTGGCTTGACTCTTGTTTGGAGTCTGAAGGTTTGAATCCAATCAGACTTGTCTTTCTGATATCATGCACTTGGTACTTTCCCTTCCCCAGCAGGAATTGTCAGTTGCCTCCATAAAAGGATATTTTGCTGTATTGTCCACTGTCAAGTTCCTACTGGATTAAGCCTCTCTGTATAAATCTTCTTTGGTGTTCTAAAAGGTCTACTCTATTTATTTATTTACCCAGCATTTATTGTTCCACAGTGGGATTTGAATTTGTTAATGTTCCTTAAGACTTCACCGTTCAAACTCATGCACAGTTGCCCGGTGCTTTTACTGTCATTCAGGTGGAGTTTGTGACCTTTCACTGTACCTGCACTTACTTCTTCCTAAAGGTTGTGTCTCCCTTCCAGATGAGTAAGTTTATCATTCCTTCCTTCTTTCCTCCTTATCGCCGCACCGAGGGGAAGGAGTGACTGTGTAGACTAGACCCCAGATGTGTGGTTTATTATTATATTGATTGCACACAACAGGCCAGAGTGGAAGATCAGTTCTGTGTGGACTTTGTTGGCCCCAAGAAGGATAAAATGATAACCAAGCATGTGACCTCATGCTTAAAGAACTCTTTACGTAAAGATCTGTAGTGCCTGCTCCACTCCACGGGGATCATTAGCTGCTGCTCCCACTCTCACCAGGGGTGTCCCTTTGTCTGACATTTGTTGGTCGACCTCTTGGTTTTACTTAAATACATTTGAGAAACATTATTAGCTCATAGCGCATATAAGAGGGGATGGATACTTTGCCAAGGCTGTGTTGAATAATTAATATTGCTAATTGGCCTTAGTTAATCCCACTTCCTAGGGGGAATTGCATTTGTTAGGTTAGCAATCTGTGGCAAGAAGTATCCATCAGACGAAATCGTTGCTTCCCATTGGTGGTGATATTTACGGCAGATGCTATATCTTCCTGAAGATTTTTCACTGTCCTCCATCCTTCTTCTGTGATATGTTATTGCTGTTACTAATAAAATCCCAATATAAGCAAATGTAACTTTTGTTGATATTGTCGCTGTTGTTAAAGGTGTGTCAGTGCCTCAACACAAGCCTTAATGGGACGCGGAAATTTTTTTGAGAACTGATTAAATAGTATCCAGATACAGTCATATTCGGGGGCGTCCAAAGCCCTGGCTGAAGCTGAGCTGCATCACCCGGTGGTCCTGGAGAGCTACTGCTGCGGAAACATTTTCCGTATCCAATATGGTACTTGGAGGATATTCATGAAGTGTGAAATCTGCAGTGAGATATAGCACTACTAAAAAAATCATCGCTGAATATAAGTAAAAACATTTATTCACAGAATTACAACTATTCAGGACATTTTTTGTGAATTTCTTAAAGTGGGTAAAATGTAGGTGTGAGCTATATGTACCTTTTTTGAGCTTCTGTGAATCTGGATGACTGTGAAGCAAAAAGGCAACGCTGCAATGTAATGTGCTACTGAATTCTTGAAAACCCATTGATGCAAATCTTCCAAAGTCAGATGCAAATTTCTGACATTGAAGGGCCTGATTCACAAAGGTAACCTTACACTTTTGTGTATGTTTACGATTCTTTGCTATTCACAAAGGGATTTACGAGTAGTAACTTCACAAATTTGGAGTCTCTGCTAATAAAAAGGCCTATTTGTTTATGTGCAGAGACTCTGTACTTGTAATAATACTACTGGTGAATCCCTTTGTGAATAGCATGCAGTCGTAAACTTACACAAAGGTGTAAGTTTACCTTTGTGAAAAGGGCCAGTGGGTAGAAGAGCAGAGGGTATCACTTTGATAGGGTTTCTTGGTATGGACAAGAAGCGTCTCCTTATGAGCACTCCTTTAATTCTGATGGGTCCGATAATTTAGGTTGGCAGCCTCATCTGAATCTCAAGGTCTGCAGATTTATAAAAATGTGGAGATTTTCTACATGAAACTTCTCTGTTTTTAGCAAGCAAAAACGCGAGGAGGAAAATCAGGGCAAAAGAGGAATTATCTGGAGGTTCTAATGTTGAAATTCCCAGGAATTCCTAATTCCATTGAAGCCAACTTAAGGACAGCCGACATAAAAATTGGGCAGGCGGACCTTTATCTTAGCCGTATGGTATGTATACTCTGTTGCGATGGAGCATACACATACCACTAAGTCATAAATCAGCCCCTAAATTTGGCATGCCGCAGTCCCTCGGTTTGGAGGAGATATTGTTCTCTGCCCTTCCGACGGAGTGCACTCCATCTGCCAAAGTCTAAATCAGGCCCTTAGTTTAAACCTATATGGCTTCTTGTTACAGGAGAACTAGGATAATTGGAAAATAGGCAAAGTAAAATCATTGACATTCCAAATCCCTGCTCCCACGCCACTGTCTCGTGCTTTTTATACCCCTGTGATCCACACTTAGCTTCACACTGAGTATGGTAGATTTAGATGGGGCATGGATATTCTCCCTTCCTACCTCAGACCTTAAAATAATTTAGCCTTGAATAAAAATGCCACATGTGACAAATAGGAGTTACTTAAAACCTCCCCAGACTCTCTTTTTCACGCTATAGATTCTACCATGCCTGTGCAAAAACAGTTGAAATTGGTTGGGTTGTAATCATGACTATTGTTTTTTTCTGAATTTGCTTCTGATGTTTTTATTCCCAACAGCCCATGCCGGATGAGAAGTGATTATTGTGGACCTTGAACGCTTCAGTTTTCTTGTTACTTGATGACAGACTTCGCAAAACACCCTGTGATAAAGGCAGCAGGACCTTTCTCCATTCTTCAGTAAATCTCCCCCTTCCCTGCGGAGTCTCCAGGGACAGCACCATTGATTTAGATCATAATATGACAGTGGGAACAGCAGTACTCATGCCTTGTAAAGGGGGCTTCCAAGGTTCTTTATGTGTGCAATTCATCTGTAGTAACGCCTGATCACTACCTCCACTGTGGCTCAATGAAAGACTCTGATATTATCCACAGTATTTGCAGTTATTTGAGCAAGCCTACAACTGTCTGGAAGCTGTGGTTGCATTTCTTCATTGTAAATGTTGGGTGGAAGCAGTAAAGGTTTGTCATCAATACAGCACAGTTCCCTGGTCCTTACATGTGCGGCTTGTTGCATATCCCTTACAATGTGATGTCTGGAGTAATCTGTTGAGGATGAATACATAAATGGGAAGCGACCCTTTAGAGTTTGAGGGGTAAGTTTATCATAGTGTTGTGTCACCCTTGCACCAAACAAAGGGCGCAAGGGTGATGCATCACTACAGTTAGATTAATCGAGCCATGCAAGCCAGCATTGAGAGGCCCTGAGTGGGTTGATAAATCTAGAGTAACGCAGCACAGAGCAAATCACTGCGTTGGGTTACTGTGCCCTAGAGAGGTGTTCCGTGGGTGGTACGTGGGTGTTCCCACGCATCCACCCATGGATTTTGGTGTACTTCCCGATTTACCATTACTGTAAGACCTAGGAATGTGTCAAAATGCTATGCCTCCCCAGGGGAGGCATAGGAGGAGAAGAAATATCTTTATTTCTCCTTGTTTTTTTCCCTTTTCTATGAAAGAGGAAAATGCCTCAGAGGATTGTTTTTGTGCAGGAAGGGGCCCCTTACTGCACAAAAACAATCCTTTCTGCAATGCAGGCACCCTTGCACCATGGCATATGGGTGTCTGGATTGGCACTAAGCAGCAGCAGTTTGTTCGCCAGCTCAAGGAAATGTCAGGAAAGTGCTGTATAATGTCAAATATGGCACATTCCTGCCATTTCTCTTTCACGCAGCACAACAAGGTGGCTTGCTGCGCTGCATGAAAGTTTGATAAATTTGCCCCTATGAATGCCAGTAGGACCTGAATGCATGTGTAGGATCCTATACATTTGTTTTTCACCTGTAATAATTGAAGTTACATCCTGCTAAAGAAGCTTTCCTCCCAAGACTTACAACTTATAGATTTTTACTACTTTATATACAGATGAAAACACAACTCAACACAGTCGAATCACTCGCAAGTGAGAGACAGTTTTTCTATGGTTCACAGCAAATTAGGGATGTTTATTAGTACTTTCTTAAGACACATTGTATAACTGAATAGCAAAGATTTAGGTCCAGAGTCACAGTATAGCAAACAGAAAACTACCCCACAAATGAGGTTTAGTACCTTGTCCATTCACCAAACTGTCAGTATGCCCACTCAATTTAGAGTCAGGCCAATTGGAATGTTTCCAACAGCGGTGCCCCGATGGCTCCGCAGTTGGAAAATTCTACAGAGGAGGTTTTGGTGCATCATACCTTCCACTGTATTTAGTGCAGATTGTCTGATGCATACTGTCCATTTGGGACCTCCCGCCAAACACAAACTACCATTTGGAGGACATGATAATTGGCCACTAGGAACAAATGTATGATCTTAATTTTTATAACAATAAACATGATTGCATTTCCTTCACTTTGTCCTTCATATGTAGCAAAAGCCTACTAAAAGTAGCAAGGAATATACTAGACAGCATATGTATAGTTTCAGAATTACTGCATGAACAACTGAGAGGTGACATGGTAATGGAAACCTATAAACAAATACATAACCAATAAAATACATCTTGTTCTACATAATTTTTGTTTTCATGCTGTGTGGCTTACATAATAAAACTATGCCCAATAAGTCAAACACAAACCATCTTCCTTATGTACACCTGTGCAACAAACTGGAGACGTGACCTAGCAGTGAGCTACACAAACTAGTATATGGAGGATATGATAATTGGCGATTAAGGGAAAACATTCTTACGTTTCATAACAACAATGATTGGCTTCCATTCATTTTGGGCTTCATGCAGCACAATCCTACTAAAAGTTGCAAGGAAGCCCAAAAAATAAAGTACACTGCATATGTAAAGTTTCATATTTACTACATGAACAACTAAAAGACACTTTTATGGTCAATTGATTATGTATACTGTTGGAAATGGTCCTCTCTACAGGATCACCCCCAAACGTGTTGCCTTCCTCCTCCTAATGTGTGCTGGATTTTTGCTTGTTGTCCTTCAGCCTCTATGCACTTTAACACTGCTAACCAGTGCTAAAGTGCTTGTGCTCACTCTCTTAAACATGGTTTGTTTGGCATACACCTGATTGGCATATTTCACTTACATGTATGTCCGTTGTAGAGTGGTATAATATATATCCAGGGCCTGTAAATTAAATACTACCAGTGGGCCTGCAGCCCTTATTGTGCCACCCACTCGAGTTGCACCTTCTAACTTGTCCCAGCCCTGTCATTGCAGCATGAAGGCAGTGGGCTACTGCCATGTGGACTTGGCATTTAGAACCCCTTGTCAAGCCATAAACTCCCCTTTTATTACATATAAGTCACTCGTAAGGTAGGCCTTAAGTGGCCCATAGGGCAGGGAGCTGTGTAATTAAATGGTAGGACTTGCTCATAGGGCAGGGTGGTGTGTAATTTAAAGGTTTGACATGTACCTTTTAGATTTAAATGTCCTAGTAGTTGTAATTCCTAAACCAGAGGTGGTAGATATATCATGTTTGGTACCTATGAACTTGTAATGAACAGTAAAGTTGGATTTATCATCACAAGTTTGAAAATGCCACTTTTAAAAAGTTGGAATTTTCCTGCCCTTAGCCCTCTGTGCCTGAAACGTGCCTTAGGTCACATGACTGGGAGGGACTTTGTGAAATCACCTCAGGCAGTCACACAATAGGGGGTTAGCAGAGCCTGATTGGTTGATTAACTGACTTGATGGGGGGCGGAGCTAAGCATAGCCCACTTGCAACTGAATAGGCTGGGCTCTGCCACCACACAATAGGCTTAACAACCCTGTATTGTCAGTGCAGCCAGCTAGGAGACAGGAAATTCCTAGAACTTCAGAGAACCTTTCTGAAAACTTCATCCAACTTCTAGGAGCAGGGCACTAGGGTATAAAAATAGGGCTCTCAGACCTGCTCCTCAGTCCACTACTGGAACTGCTGAAGGACTCTCCCAGGACTGCCTGCTGTTGAGACCTGCTGTGCACTCTTCAAGACTGCTGCTAAACCTGGGAGGACTGCTTTGCTGCCTGAAGCCTGCTTGGAGCGTTCAGAGCCCAGCCCTACTGTACAGCATTGCAGCACCACCTGTACCCAGGACTGGGCTTCGGAAGTGACTCCAAGGGTTAGTTTAGTTGGTTTCCTGTTGTAAGCTATAGGGACATAATAGGCTCCCACCATCTTAGCAATACACCTTTGAAGGGGTGAGAGGAAAAATCTCTTCTTGTCCAACCTCCCAAAATATCTACCACTATCACAAAAGGGAAGAGAAAAAACAGTAAATTCCCCGCCCCTACGGGCGGGCGGCTACCTGTAAGAAAAACTGCCCTCGCCCACTAATTGTGCCATGCTTCATCATTGGGCTTCTGCTAACACACTCCTACATAGTCCCACGTTGGAGTGGAGCAGTAAGGGTGGGGAACAAATCACACTACGCAACAACACAAACAAAAAAGGGGATCTGAACAAGCAACAAAACATTAAACTGTCTCAAGAGTATCCCCTTCCTCAATTTTACTAAAGAATCCCCTAGACAGGACTAAAAATAGACCCCTGGTGGTGACTTAAAGGATACCATTGCCTGTTCATCCCAGTACCTGTTCACCAGTCAACATGTTTCAGCCGTTTCTGTTGCCCCTCAGGGTCATTCGGCCTTCATCAGGACCTTTGCGTTCCCCATTATTTCTATCCCCTACCTGTCATGAATCAGGGCTTTTAACACTCTGCGTATCCAGGTACATTTGTTCCTGTTTGTATACACACTTTGAGTTATCGAGTTTCCATTAGGTCATCTTTCAACCGGGAGCCGGGTGGGAGCACCACCCTGTAGTCACACATTCATCAATGGACCAGTGCCTCCTGACATGCCACCTCCGGCTCTGTCCATCTTAAACCTGCACCTGGACCCAGCCTGAGTGAGTCTTGAACCCCCAAGAGGTCTCAATCCATTCCTTGACCCTGGGTTGTAATGATAAAGGAACCCAGGTGGCCAATTTTCAAAACAGAGGACTTGCTATTTTGACTTGCCATGGTGCAAGGGTGCCTGCATTGGCGCTATGCTGTCAATTGTGCGCCAGCACTGAGGAAAGTACAGGGATGCGTCATATTGCTGTAAATACGACACATCCCTGCATTTTCCTAATAGCACAGCTCGGCGACGCAAATGGCTTGTGGCATCAGGCTGTGTCATTATTTGTAAATAGGCCCCTAGATATCTCTAGACTAATTAGTTTCAATAGAAAGGTTCTAATTGAAGAGCAATAATCTTTGTGAAAATCTTATAATCAATGTTCACTGAGTAGATAGGTCTGCAATTTTTACAGTGTCTAGGATCATGACCATTTTTTTTTAACTAAACAAATAGGAGTGTCCTGGAGTGTGATGTTAGAAGTTTTGGTATTAAAAAAGTAAGCAAAAATGTCCAAATGTTTAAATAATCAATGATTTGAAAAGTACACGTACAATTCAATTGTAAAACCATGTGAGCCAGGTGCTTTAGCTTTTTCAATCAAGGAAAATGTTTTATGAATGTTGTCAAATTAAATATATTTTTCTATGGATTGAAAATCATGGCATAGTAACATGTTATTGGAGGTGTAAATACTTTAAATTTCTGTGTGATCCTTTTTAATTTTCAAATAATTAACTATTAGCTTACCAGTTCTGTTTTAATCTCCATAGTAGTGAGAGCTAGATTTAGGAAGATATCAAGAAATATTTCCTGTGGCTGATTAGTATTGAATTGTAATTTGGCTTTTGTGAAATCCTCTAGACGTTTTGGAGATTTTGAAGTACAGTTAATGTGCTCAAGGCATTTAATATTAGATTTTTAAAAATCGTAAAAAAATGTTTTCCATGTTTTTTATTTATGAGGGACGAATTGAATGATAGAATCCCTGGATGCTCGTTTAAAAGAATCACACATTGCGTGAAATGGCTAATCAAGTGTTGTATTGAGCAAAAGAAAAAATATTCAACAAAAGAATAGACAGATTGGGTAAAGGACTGGTCAGAAAGCAGAGTATTATTACATCTCCATCTTCAGGAGCTTTTTGAAAGAAGAGCAAGATCCATATCAATAATAACTGGAGCTTGATTGGAAAATAAAATTGCTCCGATATCTGCATATAACGGTTTCACAATAGTTATTTACTCCGAATTTTTTTATAAATTCTAGCTTAGGAGCCTTGAACCAGAGAACAAAAGGTATATTCTCTTTTGTCAGGATTAACTATCCTCCAGGCATCATTAAGTGATCATTGAATAAGTGCATTTGAAAGCTGATTCTGCATAGAATTTGGAATTTATTTAACTTTAGATTGTCAGTCTACTACTTGATTGCAATCACCACCAAAGAGCAAGCTTTCATCTGCATATTCCATTAATCTAGAGGCCAGAAGAGTCCCAAACTTATTTTCTGTTTGAGTAGGATAATATACATCAATTAATGTAATGGGGATATTATTAATTTCAAATTTACCAACTAACCATCTGCCTTCGGTATCATTTTATTGATAAAAAACATATTTGTTTAAACATAGAACAACTTCAACATTGTTCTTCTTAGAGACAGGTGTAGAGAAAACACTACCAACCAAACTTATTTTTAATTTCTTAGATTCATATTCATTTAAATGGGTTTCTTGTCCAATTTCAATTTTAAGTTCTAGTACTCTCTGTCTTTTATTGCGATAGCCACGCCACTTGATATTCCAAGAGACTATTTTAAGTACCATGTGAATAGAATATAAAAACATAGGTAAAGATTATGTACTAAACATTCTGAATCACGGAAAGAGATGGATAATAATTTCTGCAAAGACCAAGTGAAAAAATAGAAAAGAGTTATAGGATTAGATTGATCAGAAGATGAGAAAATATTGAAGTAAAAAAGAGATAAATGTGGAAGATAAGGTAAAAGAAAGAACAGACATAGCATTGAATAAGAAGGAATAAACCAAACAATATACCTACAGGAACATAGGGGTGGAGGAGCCAAAAAACGATGATGATGCATCTTTACATCATGCGCGGTCTGGAAGAAGATAACATAAAATACATAGCTAGGACAAGAACAATATGGTATGGAATGTATCTATAAGGAGAAGAAACAAACAATTAAGATCATGAAGGCAATTGATACAGTTAATAAGTACCTTGAAGATGGGAATAAATGATTAGGGCATTATATAAGACAAGCAAATTAAGCATAGAGGGAGTGTGAAGTTTCTATAGCACCTTCTTTACAATTGTCAATGAATTGGTTCAGTTTCAAGGAATCATTTTAGGTCATGGTTTTATTGTTGTATGTAGCATTAGAAAGGCATGGATGAAATAAGCCTAATGTAGCAATAACAGATCCAAGGGCCGCCCACATGTCCACAAATTTCTTTTGGGGATTAGCAGTACATTTAGCAACATCTTGTACAATGAATAAATTGTTAGCAGACCATGAGATGATCTCCTTACATTTAGCAGATAAGATGATATTGAGAAGATCTGTATATTCCAGAAATAAAAGTATGACTCTTCTGGGTTTGACAGGCAATAATGGGGAATGACGTTTTGGAACTAGTCTATGCGCTTTCTGTGGTCATTTCCCTCAAATCTTTCTGTTAGACCTTAAATCCTGAGAGTATTTTTTCTGTATCTATTTTCCAGGTCTTCTGTCTGTTTTATTAAGAAGAAAAATATCTTGTTGCATGAGATCAACTTTTTGAGTACAATCCTGAAGAGTACTTACATGTTGTTTTACTTCAGCTTCTCTCTTGTACATATGAGACCATTTATCATCCAAAGATTGCAGTCTTTTAATAGTCTCTTTCAAATTACGTTTTAAGGCGCTAATGTCCTCAAGTAACAATTCGAGGAAAATAGAGGGAGAAGAGCTAATGGGAGGAGGAGGATCTATCATAGGCCTTTCCGTTGCATTAACATTTGAGGAAATACCAAATTTAGAGCCAGATTTACTAAGCTTTTTTTCAGTTGCAAACAGCCCAATTTGCAGAATCGAGCCATTGTTGACAGCAAAAATGCTTTTTCAAATGTACAAAATGTGATTCAGTAACATGTCATAGAATTGCAATTTGCATTTGAAATTCGGTATTTGGAAGAGGCATATTTTGGGTGTGCATTCCAAATACCAAATTTGTATGATATATAATGCTATTTTGCTTCTCAATTCCCATTACAAAACAGTAATGCTTTACCACGAGTTTAACCCATTCACAAAGGGGAAGGGATCTTTGAGACCCCTTCCTCATTGAGAATGTTGAAAAAAATATTTTGTAAGCCAAGGCAGTGGTGATTTTCGCAGTTTGCACCGTGCAAACGGCTTGCTACATCTGGCCCTAAATTCTGCTCCTATGGCTCATGGTCTCCTCATGTTGCCCGTATGAAAGACAAATACAAAGAGCAGCAATTAGATTTGTGGAAAACATTGCCCAGGGTTGTTTAATTCAGCAAAGTCCATGCCTGAACTGCCTTTCTGAGAGTGTCAATAGGAGAGGAATTGCCCAAAGGAGCAAAATGCAATATAATAGAAAAAGGATACTATCACTTTGAATTAAATATTATATTTTTGTCGTCCATGTTTTTAAAAAGTATAAAAAAATGTAAATTACACTTTTTGAAAACTGTTTCTCAGAAGGCAAAATTGCAGTAAATGAAGAAGTCAAAAGGAGCACTTAAATAAACACAAGCCAGGTCAAACAATTAATTTCATAGAACAAATGACAAATATGAATGGAGAAAACAATTATTTTCAATGTGAATGCCTGTGAATAGAAGAAAAGAACCATAATCATGATATTTAAATGTTAATGCGTCCAGGAAATAAAACACTTCAGAAAACATTTAATAGTCAAAAGGTGGCACCATAGTTCTATGTTTAGAAGAGCCTCTTGACATCGGATTAATTAAATTCTAATTAGAAGTGTGTTACATGCTATTACACTTGTAATACAGCAGACGGGATATCTGCTATGTTTGTGACACAGTATCCTGTCCGCAGAAATATTCATCAGGCCCTAAATTACTTAAGTTCAGACTGAGAGCTGTTGAAATATTTTTGAAAATGAAATTCTCAGGAGCGATTTAATTGTTAAGATGTCACTGTGCTATGCAGTAAGCAGCCTTAAGGCATGTATATTTCATGAAGAAATGTCATTCGCATCGCTCTTGCTCCTGTCTTCTTGCTTTAAAACCCATTTTTTGGGTGCCTTCTGCTTGCTTTTCCCTAGTTTTCACTGCTTTCTCCTTGCTTCTTTCTCATATGTTGCGTGCCTTCTCCTTGCTCTTCCTTCTTTTTCACTGCTTTCTCCTTGCTCTTTCCTCCCATTTTTTGAGTGCCTTCTCCTTGCTTTTCTCTTGTTTTCACTGCCATCTCCTTGCTTTATCCCACATTTTTGAGTGCCTTCCACTTGCTTTCCCCTCATTTTTACTGCTTTCTCCTTGCTTCTCCCCCCATTTTTGAGTGCCTTTTCCTTCAGAATAGTCCTCAAGACATGGCTGTTAGAATGAGCTTCTGGGACCTGCAAGAACCTGGATACCCTGTTGGTGATTAGCCGCGCTTTACACATCCTGGTTGATTGATTGATTTCCAGACAGAGAAGAACCCCGGGCTGTGATGAAACGTTAATGAAAGGCAGCCAACTTCTTTGGTGCATTAGCCACACCACTCACTCTCCAGGCCAGATGGACTATTGACTGACAACAAAATATTGGTTACAATTCGCATGTGCAGTGGTATAACTGAATGTTTTCTAAATGTCTTTTTTTGTGTGTACTAAGATGTACAACCTTTGTTTGTACAGTACAATTTTAAGTGTAATCGTGTTTATAGAGTGCTTTAAGCCCTTGACAAGGCTCCGATGTTCATTAGTGTGAAGGTAGCATGGTACACCCTGTAGGAGTCATTGGTTGAATGCTTGTTGAATTGCACTGAGGCCCATCGGTGGTCACCGCAAATGACAAGGGGGGCAGCGGTGACAACGGGGGGAACAATTTGAGAAATAAACAAAAAAAGGGTACCATTCTCGTCACGCCTCCCTTCTCTTGCCACATCGCTCCTCTAGTGGTGTCCCAGCATTCACTGGGACATCAGCACAGGCTCCCCAGCAACCCTGGCACTGCTTTCATGCAAAACCTAGCATGAAAGCAGCATCGGCATTGGTCTGAGTGACTCGGACTGCCTCTCAGACACAGCCCTGGAGGTTCTGTGCAGTTTCTCTAGCCCGGCTGTTAAAAACAGCCGTGCTGGTGAAACCTAAGTGCACATGTGTGTTTGGCTGGCCTCCTGCAGCCAGCCAAACACACATGCGCACTTAGGTGCACTCTCTCCTCCTCTTCCCTCACACCTCCCGAGGCCCAGTCCCGCCCCACCCTGCACTGCTGGCTGAGCTAGCAGACGAAAAATAAAACTATAGCAATCTATTCTTTTATTTTTCATCTTGTGGCTCAGCCAGTGGGGCGATGCTCCTCCGCCATTGTAGAGGAGCCGTCCCTGCTGTGGCCTATGTGGGAAGCATTTTCGTGTCATGCATGAGTGACCAGCCTCAGATTCTGTTTCAGACCACAGCACCTGCACATACAATAGTGGGAAGAGGTATGAGAGATAAAACACAAGTATTTTAGATCATGCTATGGTTCTTCATAGAAGGCACCCAGGCTCAACATGGGAGCAGCCTACAGCATGCACTGTATACAGCCGGCCAAAATCAAAACTCCATATAATCCCTACAGCTAGAGATGAGGTGCACATAGCCATGGAATGCATGGAGTAAGGTATAGTAAATGATCTCCAGATCCCATGCAGCAGTGATGAGAGGTAAACTTCAGGCACACTCTTGAGAAATTCAGCTGAAATAAATGTTACTTAGGGACTACCGAGGAGCATAAGAGGAACTTTTGCAGAAGTGGGCTAGCTTTAGGCATGCAGAGTAAAAGCTCCATAGGGTCCACCGAGGAGCTAGCAGAGAGTGCTGTATACTCAGGGACAGGACACAGACAGCAGGGAAATACTGCATCAAGTCCATCCAGAAGCAGTAGAGAAACAACACATGGCATCCATTGCTTACTGGAGCCATCATAAGTGCCATATAAGGTGCTCCCAGGAGTGACAGAGGAGCAGCCATGCTAAGGATTGTATACAGGCAGCTATCCAGAGTGATTTAAAGAGTTCATTCACTAGTGAAAACCGAGGGCGTGCACAGCAGAAATATGATCGTATATCGTATTGTCTTGGAAAGATGTTTTGAAAAGTTACAAACTTCCTATTAAAATTTACATTTCGTTGTTCACATATTTTTTGTGATTGAAATAAAATATTTTATAATTTCTGTACTTGTTTGATGTACACTTGTTTCTCTATTTTTGTTTATTGTTTTGAGGTTCGAATCATAGAAATTGCCTAGGCGGGCTTCCCCGGTTTGCACTGATGAGTGAGTGGGACACACAGAAGTCAATAGGTGGAGAACCACTGAACTAAAGTGCAATGTGCATCTGTGTGACAAAAGCGCTTTGGGGTAGCATTTATATGAAGGCGCTGTGTCAGTGTCTGTGTGCACATTTTGTGACTCAGTGCATGTGATTACACCACAGACCTAAACTGCAGAGGCTGGGTTAAGAAGGAAGTGGTCTGTGGTTGCTGCGCCCAGATGGCGTATATTTTGCAACTGTACAGCAGTGTCGCATATCTACTACAGGCCACAATGCAAGGTGCTCAAGCACCCACACACAGGTGCAACCACAAAGCACACACTGCACTCATATGCACCACAGTGCAAAAAAGGAAAACAGACTCACTCAGGAAGCATATACCTCTCTTAGCTGCATACAGTTCATAGATCAGGTACTGGGAACAGATTACACCCACACTATCATCCATAGATCCCACTGAGCACAGAGCACACTCCCAAAGCACAGGCATCTCTGACAAAGAACCTACTGCATCCATCTACACCTACCGACGAACACTGTAACCAGCTGCATTAAAAGAACACACGCTAGATGCAGCAGCACCCACCTGGCACAAGCAGCATTGAAAAGCACCCAAACCACACAGATGGAGCCAAGCACTGACTTCAGAAAGAGACCACTGGATGCACCTAGAGACACACAGAATAAAAAGTGCAAACTGCCAGATAAAGAGAGCACAAGCTTCGCACAGCAGCTTGCACTGAGCAGAAACTAGACCCATAGGCGTTTAAACACACAGATGGACTCAGTTGTCACCCACAAAGCCCAGACTCAGCCTAGAGTACTGACTGCCCCCATTTACACCAGAGACACTAAGGGGTAGATTTAAGAGCCCCTTGCACCACTTTTACACCGCCTTTGAGTTATTTTTTTGATGCTAAGGTGGCCTTTTCCCCAGTGCTTAATTTGTGCTTGCAGTTTCCGGTGCTGAGCACCAGCACTTATTTTTGAGGGCCGTTGCTTAGTCTTCTGCCTAAAGCATTTGCTGCAAGCAAAAGACATTTACGAGAAAGACGGAGGAAGAGAAAAACAAAAAAGCATCACTAAGGTAGAAAGCAGAAAGCTGCTAGAGTGAGCTGAAGGGGCAGGGAATGGCTGTAAATAGATTGAAGAGGCCCGACACGGATTCAGGATTACACTGCTTCAGTATTTCGTGCTCGCACATTTAAACGCAGCAGCCGCGTGTTTAAGAGGAGGGCTTTGGGCACCGGCACATTTTTATTTACAAATTAATCACTGCTTTTCCCCTTGCCATATTTACAAAATGGCGCAATGCATGCATTGTGCCACTTTGTAACCCCTTGCACCACATTATGCCTGTGCCAGGCATAATATATGCAAGAGGGGCATTCCCCTGTGAGGAGGCCCGAAAAAATGGCGCAGTGAAATTTAAAAGATTTCAATGCGTAATTTTTTTCTGTCATTTTCAACGTCTACTCATAGCATGCGTCAAAATGACAGACCCATTAAAATCAGTGGGCCTCCTTGCACTTTGTTACACTAGCGTGAGAAATTTGGATGCTAGTGTAGCAAAGCACCACAATAGCATCAAAAATGTGGTCACTATTGTTCTAAATATTGCCATGGTGTGCATTATCATAAATATGGTGCACACATGGTGGTGTTAGGATGGTGTGGGGGGTGCAAGAAAAGTGACACTACACTGGATGCGCCACCTTTCTTAAATTTGACCCAATTGTGTCCAGCGGCACATACAAGACACGTGTTGCATTTAGTTGCACTAAGAGGTTAAGGTCCTCATTAGAACCCTGGTGGTCGGTGATAAAGTGCCGGTACTACCGCCAACAGGATGGTGAGAACTATCACCAAATTATGACCATGGCGGAAAGATCTCTGAAAGACAGCCAATGTACCACACCGACCGCCAGGACGGAAACAACAGCCACCGCAGCGGAAGCCGCCTACAGCGAGGCGGAAGTCAAAGTTCCGCCCACCATAATATAACAAGACAATCTGCCACCTTTTCAGGGATGGTATCAACGCTATCAAAAGCCTGGCGGAAACACTGCACAGAAGTAAAAGGACTCACCATTGGAGACACAGGGAAGAACCACGGCGCCATGGAACCAGAACTGCAAGTTTTCCCTATGATATTCTACTTCATGCTCCACCACGAACACCAACACCGGCGAAGACAACAACGGTGAGTACAGCCACCTACCACACAAGGGGGTTGAGGAAAACAAGAGTGACACACACACACGCACCATACACACCCCAGACACGCACACCATACACACAACCAGCTGCCAAGAAAACACATTAATCGGCTGAATAATGCAAGGAAAACAGGAATTGACTAAAGTGATTGTAATAAGATCAACACAATATTAATAATAATTTTGACAACGCAACAGATATGTACAAATGTACAAAAAAGGGACACTGCCTAGTCCTCAGTTTGTGTGGGCCACATGGCAAAGTCCAAGGCCCCACTCGTCACCTGCATCAATACGGAGAGAACACTGCAGGCGCATCAATTGGCAAAAAGGCAGGCACCTCAGGGGGAGGGGAGCACCTCAGCCGGATGGTGAAACAAGACCACTGGTTCTGGAGGGGGCAACATGCCCTGTGCTTGGTCCTGGGGAGTGCAAGGCCACAGTCTCTTGGGTGGGTGTTTTCCCCACTGGTTCTGGAGGGAGCAACCTGCCCTGTGCTTGGTCCTGGGGAGTGCAAGGCCACAGTCTCTCGGGTGGGTGTCTTCCCCACTGGTTCTGGAGGGGGCAACATGCCCTGTTCTTGGTCCTGGGGAGTGCAAGGCCACAGTCTCTCAGGTGGGTGTCTTCCCCACTGGTTCTGTAGGGGGCAAAATGCCCTGTGCTTGGTCATGGGGATGGCAAGGTCACAGTCTCTCAAGTGGGTGTCTTCCCCAATGGTTCTGGAGGGGACAGGCCACACACCAGTCCACGGAGGCTGGATCACATTGCGTCCTCCGGCGGTGACGGCTGTACTGTGTTGTTGGTGGTGGTAGTGGGAGGCTCCTGCTCAGCCCCTGCACCCTGCGATGGCTGCACTGTGGTGGTGGTGGTGGTAGTGGGAGGCTCCTGCTAAGCCCCTGCACCCTGGGATGGCTGCACTGTGGTGGTGGTGGTAGTGGGAGGCTCCTGCTCAGCCCCTGCACCCTGCAATGGCTGCACCGTGGTGGTGGTGGTGGTAGTGGAGGCTCCTGCTCAGCCCCTGCACTCACTGATGGCTGCGCAACCATGGTTGGTGGTGGGGGCTTTGTGACAGCTGCTTGTGCAGGCTCCTTCCCCTTCTTGCTTGCTGGTGCAGGCTCCTTCCTCTTGCTTGCAGGTGCAGGTTCCTTCCCCTTTCTGCTGGTTGGTGCAGGCTCCTACCCCTTCAGTATTTGTGGCCTGGAATCCTTTCCACCACGAGTAGGTGTGGATGGAAGTGGGCTCGTGGACTGTGTGGCTGAGGTGCTTGGCTGGGTTCTTGATATCCTGGCCATACGTGCAGGATGTGGGTAAGGGTAGGGAAGAAGTCAATGGTGGAAAGGAAAAGCTTTTTAGGGACATTGGGGTGGGAAGAGGGAGAAGTGATGGGAGTGGAGGATGAGGGAGTGGTTGTTGGAGGTGTTTATCTGCTGGATTTGGGTGCAGGTGCATGGGCTGTATGCTGTTGTGAGGTGGATGGCTGTTGGGTGTCTGAGTGCTTGCATTTGTTTACCTTAGGAGGGGGTGGGACAGACATGGTGGGGGAGGACACAGGGGATGATGTAGTGCATGCAGGTGTGAGTGTGGACATAACTGGGTAGGAGGAGGAAGAGGAAGAGGGGGAGACAGTGGAAATACTGGATGTTGTTGTGTCTGCAACTGGTTGGTGTTTGTGTGAGTGCCTGTGAGATGAAGTGTGGTGCTTGTGTTTGCCTGTGACACTCTTGGGTGTTGTCTTGTGTGCATGCTCATCAGGCTGTGTGCTTGGGATGGGTTGGGGTTGAGAGAATGGGACTGGGAAGTGGAAGTTGGAGGGGGGACAGTAGAAACGGATACAATGGCTGCCATCAGAGAGGAGGCCAGAGCCTGAATCGATCTCTATTGGGCCGCAAATCCTATGTGAATGCCCTCCAGGAATGCATTAGATTGTTACATCTGAGCTGCCAGCCCCTGGATGGCATTCACAATGGTCGACTGCCCTACAGAGATGGATCTCAGGAGGTCAATAGCCTCCTCACTCAAGACTGCAGGGCCCACTGGGGCAAGGCCTAAGGTGCCTGGGGCGAAGGAGATGCCCACCCTCATGGGTGAGCGGGCATGGGCAACTCGCTGAGGGGCTGCTGGGAGGGGGTGCTAGTACAGGGGTGGCAGCTGCACCTGTTGCTGGGGTGGTCACAGAGGTGTCCGCCACCACCAGGGATCTCCCATCGGAGGAGGAGTCTGTATTGTCCCCTCTAGTCTTCGCCATGGTGCTCCCTTCGCCCTCCGTCCCACTGGTGCCCTCTGCATCGGTGGACTCTGCCTCCTGGGTCCTGTGGGATGCAGCTCCCTCCATCGCTGATGCCTCTGTTCCTCCGCCAGATGAAGCTAATGCACATAAGGACAGGATGACAAAACAAGAAAGGGGGGGAGAGAGACAAAGGATACACTGGATCAATGACTGCACCAACATCACCATTGGCGTACACAGCACCCTCACACACAGGGAACAGGCCTACGCACTATGCATTGCACTACCAGTGATCTCGCTAGAGCACACACCGTCAACTGCACTACCCCTGGGACCCACGCAGCCCTGGCCATTAGTGGATGCTAACAAACTAGGTAGCCATTAATTTCCCTTCAGACCCCTAGCCACCAGAGGACCTACGCTGCTATGTCTGGCCTGGCCTCGGGGCACCCACTGACACACAACCACCACCCGGTTACCACCCCATCAGGCGTAAGCTGTAATGATAGCCACTGCACTCACCCCCTTGTGGCTGCTGTGTTGCCCTCAAGCAGCAATCCAGCTCTGGATAGGCCACTGCCAGTATGCGGGCCATCAGGGGTTCAGGGTTTGACGGGCACCCCTTCCTCGTTGGGAGGCCATCACCAGCTGGGCCTCTGCAGTCGTCCGTGCCCAGCGTCACAGGTCCTTCCACTGTTTGCAACAGTGAGTGCTCCGCCTCCCATAGATCCCCAGGGTCCACACTTCCTTGGTGATGGCACGCCATATACCCCTTTGATGGGTGTTGACCTGCAGAGGCAATACAGACAGGAGAACACCATTAGACAAACAGTCTAGCCTGTCACACACATGGCCCACCATACCCCTTTCCATCACCATTGGCACATACATAGCCCCGCTCACAACATGTACACCGCCAACAGATAATCCCCCCTTACAAAATGCCTTCACACACATCTCCATGCATCCCTGCAACATGCATCATAACCACAGTGTACTCGCCTGTTGGTCTGGAGGCCCATACAGCAGTCCGTACTGGGGTAGGACCCCATCCACCAGTCGCTCCAACTCCTCTGAAGTGAAGGCTGGGGCCGTTTCCCCGGTCACGCGGGCCATGGTAGGTTCAAGGCACAGGTCACAGCAGCACATGCAGTGTAGGTCCTCTCCTATGGAAGGTCAGGTAACAAGTGAGGAATATGAAAGAAAATGGCGTTCACGTCTGCGGCGGTGCATATTGTCACCTCTGGCATAGATCACCATTGGCCACTGTAACCCATAGGGCCCAACATTAACCAATGAGGAGTTGCACAGCAGTTCCCGACCGCCTCCCGCCATGGCACACAGCGTCAGCGGAATTACCTCACTTCCACCTGTCCCTCCACACAGAACAGGCAGATGCCATTTCGGGGGGGGGAGCAGCCATATGGAATAATTCTGCGTCACGGGAGAAATAGGCACATACTGGACAAATCACACTGACCCATTACATGTTTACAGAATGCAAACTACTGTTGAGACTCCATTGTTCAGTTTGTGGCAGGCTCCTCATTCTTTTGTCCCATAGATTTCTACTGCTGAGGATGAATAGGAGATGGAGACATACCCCCATGTACAGACCCCTAGTGGACAAAGCTACACTGGAGGAAAGGCACTTAATACTCACCTTTAGATCGGACGGGGCCACAATCACACAGCTGTGTGCCCAAATGGAGCCTGACCTGATATCTGCTATCCGTCACTCGACTGTGATCCTCCCTCTTGTGCAAGTGCTATCAGTACTCCATTTCCTGGCAACTGGTACTTTCCAAGTGACAGTGGGCTTGGCAGCAGGTATGTCACAGCCAATGTTCTCAATAGTGCTGACAAGAGTATTGTCTGCCCTGATAAAACACATGTGCAGCTACATTGCATTCCCCCAGGTTGAGAATTTGCCCACTGTGAAGGCCGGGTTTTATGCAATGGGACATATCCCCAATATAATTGGGGTGATTGATGGAACACATATTGCATTTGTCCACCCCGCCCTGCCAGAATGAATAGGTGTTCAGGAATCATAAGAGTTTCCACTCCATGAATGTGCAGAGGGTGTGCTTGGGGGACCAGTACATCTTCCACGTCAATGCTAAGTATCCTGGGTCGTGCATGATGCCTTTGTCCTAAGGAATAGCAGCATCCCAAATGTGATGGCCCAACTACAGAGGCACAGGGTGTGGCTTATAGGTGAGCCCTGGTTCCCACCCAGTATTTGTTCATGTATGGGTATGGGTGTGGGCCATATAGGATAGTGTGCGGCTAAATGTTGTTCCTCAATAATTGCAGGTGACTCTTGTTACCCGAACCTATCATGGCTGCTGACCCCTGTGAGGAATGCCAGGACAAGGGCAGAAGAACGTTATAATGAGGCACATGGGCGAACCAGAAGGATCATTGAGAGAACCTTTGGCCTCCTGAAAGCAAGGTTTCGGTGCCTCCATCTAACAGGTGGATCCCTGTGCTACTCATCCAAGAAGGTCTGCCAGATAGTAGTGGCATGCTGCATGTTGCACAACCTGGCCCTCAGACGCCATGTACCTTTTCTGCAGGAGGAGGAGACTGGAGAGGCCCCTGTGGCAGCAGTGGACCCTGTAGACAGTGAGGAGGAGGAGGCAGAGGATGAAGATGAGGACAACAGAACATCTGTGATCCGTCAGTACTTCCAATGACACACAGGTAAGACTGTAACTTTACATTTGAATGCCTTAGGTTGTATTCTGTGTGGCATTGGCATGCTGGTAATTCACAATTCAATACCCACTTACTGTTTCCTTTGGCTATTCATTTTGCAGATGTTTGTGATATGACAAATACTCCTGGTGTGATCACTACAGCCAGCTACAGGTCATTAATCTATGCTCATTCTATGTACAGTTCATTTGCAATGGTTGTACCTGTTTCAAACAATACACATTTGATATACATGACATACTCGAAATCGATTTTTGTCATAGAGTGTTTATTGAAGTGCTAACAGATAGGGGGAAAGTGCAATGGGATGGGGTGATGATGGAGGAAAGTCCAGGGTATTGTTCCAGTCTGTTTGTAGCACAGGTGCATTGTCCAAGGGTATATAGGAAGGGGAGCAATGGCAGTTCGAGGTGGACAGCGTAACTGAGTGGGACACAAGGGGGACAATCAGGAGAGTCTAATTTCCTGGCGGGGTATTGGCAAGTGTCTCTGGCTTCTGTCTGGATCGCAGGGAACGTTTGCGGAGTGGTTCACCTTCTGCAGGGGAGGGGTGCTGGTGGCCTGTGAGTCCTGTGGTGGAGCCTCCTGGCCACTAGCGGCAGCGGAAGTGGATGGCTGTTCAGATGACTGGCTAGTAGCAGGGGCATGCTGGTGTGAGACTGTCTCCCTCATAATGTTGGCCATGTCTGCCAGCACCCCTGCTATGGAGATCAGGGTGTTGTTGATGGCCTGCAAGTCCTCCCTGATCCCCTGGTACTGTCCCTCCTACAGCCGCCTGTTCTCCTGCACATTGTCCAGGATCTGGCCCATCGTGTCCTGGGAATGTTGGTAGGCTCCCAGGATCTCGGAGAGTGCCTCCTGGAGAGACGGTTCCCTGGGCCTGTCCTCCACCTGGCGCACAGCACTCCTCCCAGTTTCCCTGTTGGCCTGTGCCTCTGTCCCCTGAACGGTGTGCCCACTGCCATTGACCCCAGGTCCCTGATTGTCTTGGGTGTGAGGTGTGGCCTGGGGTCCCTGTACAGGTGAACACACTGCTGATTGACGTGTCCTGGGGACAGAGGTGTGGGTATGCTGTGTGGGTGCTGTGGTGGTGTTTCCTGAAGGGGGAGGCTCTGTGGTGGTCTGTGACTGGGCTTGGGTAACCCACTGTCCAGTGGTCCTTGATGGGCCAGGTAGATCGTCTAGATCCTGAAGTTTAGAGTTACTGTCATCACTGTGGGCCTCTTCAGTTGGGGGACTGGATAGTGCTGGCACCTCCTCTCCAGTGACATTGGCTGGGGCACCTGTGGGGATGTAAATGATGTGTTATGGTTGATGTGTATGACATATTGTACATCCCTGGCTTCCCCTCTATGGTTGAATTTGCCCTGCCAGCTTTCACTTTTGTATGTTAGTGTATGGTGGGATTGTTAGTTCTCAATGCTGTGCATGCTTTAGTGATGAGTGTCCATGTAGGGCTGTGAGGGCTGTCCATGCATTTGTACAGCATGCAGGGCTTGTCATTGGGATTAGTGAGATATGATGGCGGAGTGTGTGGGATGTAGTGGAGTGATGGGAGTTGAGGGTGAGGGTCTGTCATGGCATGAAGGTAGGGGGGTGATAATTGTTGAAAGCTGACTTACCAGATTCCAGTCCGCCTCCGACTCCAACCAGTCCCTCAGGATGCATTATTGCTAAGACTTGCTTCTCCCATGCTGTGGGTTTTGGGGGAGGAGGTGGTGGCCTACCGCCAGTCCTCTGGATAGCGATCTGGTGTCTTGCTGCTATGGAACATACCTTCCCCTGTAGGTCGTTCCACCTCTTCCTGATGTCGTCCCTTGTTCTGGGGTGCTGTCCCACGGCATTCACCCTGTCAACGATCCTCTGCCATAGCTCCATCTTCCTAGCTATAGATATTTGCCTCACCTGCGCTCCAAATAGCTGTGGCTCTACACTGACAATATCCTCCACCATGACCCTTAGCTCCTCCTCTGTGAAACGGGGGTGTCTTTGTAGTGCCATGGGTGTTATGTGAGGTGTGTTGGTGAGTGTGTGTTGGGTAATGTTTTGGGGTGTGTGATGTAGAGTGTGTGAGTGGTGTGTGGCTCTATTTGTCTCAGTGGTCTTGGTGTCTCTCTGGTGGCAATGATTTGTATTCGTAAAGGGTTGTGGGTACTGTGGGTGGGTGTTTTATAGTGGTGTGGGTGTTTGGTTTGTGTATGGGTGTCAGGTTCGTGTTGTTTGAATTGTCCAAGGTGGTGTTGTTTTGTCTGTGGGTGTCCATTGTCAGTGCGGCAGTATGTACCGCCAATGGTTTACCTCCGTTGACTGTCTGTCGTCGTGATTCGTGGGTCATAATGTGGTGGGTGTTGTTCTGTTGGTGTAACGGTGTGGGTTTTGATACTGACCTTTGGTCTGGCTGATTTGTGTATGTGGCTGTATTCTGTTGGATTGGTGTGTATGTGTCATAATATGGTGAACGGATATCCACCGCCGCGGCGGTAAGTTGGCGGCTGTCAGCGTAGTGTTAAGCGGCATTTACCGCCACTGTCATAATGAGGGCCTAAGAGAGGAGAGGCTACATTGGGTGCACCTATAGAGCACTCACTGCACTCCAATGCACAGGCCGCCTTTGCAGAGAAATCAGAGAACACTCTGCAATAGTAAACCTCAAACGAAGCACGAACTCCCCATCCTATAGAGAAGGTCAGCCACTGAGCACAGACTGCCCTGGGGTGTGAGGTAAACAGACATATAGACAGGGCGTAGACATCAGGCAACAGAGTGGGTGACTTGATGGTCAGGAAGCTCCTTTGTTTTATCACATTGGGAGTGGATTTATACCTTCTCCTGTATTTTATAACATTGGAAGCGGATTCATAACCAGTGTGCACCTACACCACATCCATCCTTCCCTTTCAGTTTATCACATTAGATGTGGATTCATACTCACCATGCATTTAATTCACATCCATCCTTACCTTTTAATATATCACATTGGACGTGGAGTCACACCCAAGGGCATATTTATGGGGATTTGGTGCAGGGCAGCACAGAAAGTCACCTTGCTGTACTGGCCTGCACCAAAGTTAAAGAGCAGGATTGAGCTATATTTGTAGCATATGGCGCGTTCCTGTCCTCTTCCTCTGCAGTAGTGTACAATGGGCTGCCTAATGCCAACGCAGGCACCCTTGCACCATGGTGCAACAGAATGCAACACACATGGAGAGAGGGAACAAACAATGAGAAATTAAGATATTTCTCCTTGTTGTGCCTCCCATCGGGAGGCGTAAGGTTTTGGTGCATCCCCAGGTTTACAAGTTCTTGTAAATCTGGGGATGCATCAAAATCCATGGGTGTTGCGTGAGAACACCCATGGCAACGCCCATGGAACGCCTCCCTAGCAAAGAGTAAGGCAGTGCAGCAATTTGTGATGCCTTGCCTTACTCCAGACCTATGAGGCTTTTCAACGTCACGCAAAGTGGCTTTGCGTGGCCTCATAGATATGGTTGCAAGGAATGCACTGCCATTGTGTCCCAAAAAGTGATACAACTGTGGCGCAAGGGTGTCATAAATATGTCCCCCAGAGTGCACCTGCACACATCCAATCCACTCTTATTTTTCATTACATTAGAAGTAGATTCATGCCCAGCCTGCAAGTACCAGATTCAATCATCTAACATCCATTTTATCACATTGGAAGTGGGTGCATGCCCAGGCTGCACCTATACCAGATACTTCAGAACTACTTTCCAGCACAAATCATGATTTCAGCTGGATAGAAAACAGTTTATCGAGACGTTGCGCCAGTTTGTGTCACTTTTTGTGACTTTGCAGTGGCGCAAAGCCTTGTTAAATCTGGCCCTCAGTTCTCTATGGGTGCTAGCAAAAGTGTGGTCCGTAGTGTGCAAGGGGGTGGGTGTGCCGCCCTGGAGGCAGGGGTATGGAAATGGTAAAAAGATCTGTTTTGGACTAGGTACGGCACCAGAGTAGGAATACATACAGTTACTGCATCTCAGATATATCAGCAAGACCCCTTTGCTTTTGAGAGATTGCATGGTACACTGTCTCTTCGGAGAGGAGGTTGCTTCCCTTGCCATCTGGCAAGTCCTGGTGCAAGGCAAATACAAAACTCTTACAGAACAGTTATTTGGAAGACAGTAGGCTGTGAGACCTATAAGATAATGTTTTATGCTTTAACCAAGTGTCCTGGAGTTGTGTCAGGATAAAGGCCCTGGGAGGCCAAGGAGGGGTAGTTAGACAGTGTAAGGACTCCCTCTAGTGGAAAGGCTGGTGCAATGGCACCCCGATTTAGCTCTTCTCTTGCTCTCCCAGCTTTGAAGCTTTTCCTTGATGTCTTCTTTGAGGGTGACATTCCTGAAGACATGTTGGCAGAGGCATACCTATCAATGTTGAAGCAGGTGCAACTGTACAGGGGCCTAAGAGTTTTAGGGGCCCACTTCACGCAAAATGTGGCTCTATTTTAAGGCCTAAAGTGCAGGTGGGTAAGAAGGAGAGGTGATAAGGTAATTTTCAACAAGGCCACAACATGCCAGTGACCCACAGGACATCCCAACAGACATCCACAGACTCGCCACGTCTTGAAACATTCAGGTGCACTTTATGCAGCCTCTCTTGTGAATTGTCTGTCGAAGGTAATGATAAATATGTTACTTGGAGTCGTTTGCATTTACCACTGAGAAATCTACTAATTGCCAATTGTCTGGTTAGCACTATTAACAAAGTATCCAGCTGAAGAGGAAGCCTGACCTGCTGATTTGTTACTTTTTGATCTCTTCTTCAGGTGCTGATGCTTTATGCTCCCTGCTTGTGTCTTTTGAATGTTGGCAATATGCCATTGACCTTTGGCTTGTCCTGAGGAAGACCTGGTTGAATTTTTATAAGGGCCGCAACGTTGCATTGCATACCCACACTTTGCCAATTACATAATTAAAATAACAAATGTAATGTCTGGTGAAGTACACTTGAAATATGTTTGCAATTGCCTAGCAGTTGAGCTTTTTTTTCTTAAAAAAAGGGCCACTGGTTATATTTCCACTCTTTACCTTTTGTGCTCTACACCTAAACTAAGCCCTTCTCCTCTGGCACAGTTTTTGAATGATTTCACCACCAATCAGATTGATTATGAAATTGTTAACAGACAAATATAAATATAATATTTTTTCTGGATAACGTTGTTTTCTGTAATATCTATTTTATATGTTTTTAGGAAACCAGAGTGTCATTGGATTTCCTCCAAGTTTTGAACAATGTACACATTGACCAACAATACTGGGAAAAATCTCCTGTGTAATACTAAATGTAAGGGGGGAAGGAGGGTGGTTGCAAGGTCAGGGTCCTCCTGAAGGGGCAGATCTTTGGTGCCTGAGCAGCATTGCCACAGGTGAGAGCTTTCACATGCTGACTGACACTCCCCAACAAGACAAATATTCTGGAGGCTGCCTCCAGGTCCTGGTAGTATTGAAAACATAACATGAATTCTGGGAATGCAGGGTCTTCAAACTCATACTGAAAATCAACTCCTTGTAATGGGTTCCACCCCACCTTACTGTACACTGGGTAATAAAGTCTGAACAGTGATGATGCAGCGTGATGTGGCAGACCCTCGTCGACTGGCAGAATGAAGGCACCTTTTGACTTCACAAGGTAGCATTTTGAACAATGCCAGGGTATATGTAGGGCTTGTTTTCGCTGCTGTGTGCCTGATTGCAGTAGCGGCCCCTCCGCTAAGGCAGAGGAGCGCCATCCCACTGCTTTATGCAGTGGATGAAAGGGGAACAAATATGACAATAACGTAATGTTATTATCATTTTATTTTTTCTCGGGGTCCAGGTTAGGGCTGGGCGGGGATGGAATAGGAAGAAGGCTGGAGGTGGAGTGATGAGTACACATACATGCACAACGCTTTGGCCAGGTGTGTTTGGACGGCCAAACAGTCATGCGCACTTTGCATTTCTCCAGCTGGCTGTATTGAACAGCTGGGAGAAGGTGCACAGGGCCCTACTCTCTGTCTGAGTGCCGAAGCAGAGTGCACAGACCAATCAAGATGCTCCGGTGATGCTGTTGACAGCAGTTTCATCATTGGAGGGGAGTCTGGCAACCTTGTGCTTCTGGGAGTCTGAGGAGGACGGAGAGATGGAACCGTCTCTCCCAACATAGAGGTGAGTTTTTTTTTTTAATAGTTCCCTGCCCCGCCACGCTTACTGACAAGTGCCCGCCACTGCCTGACTGTAGCCAGCAGAGAAAGTAGCACAGTCAGGTTTATTTTTTGCTTCTGGGCGCTAAAGGAAACAGGTGTTCGCACCCCTGCTCGCCCCTCCCTCAGCTCCCCACAAGCTGCCTCAAGAGAGCAGCTAAGCAGAGCTGTGGGCGGCAGGGTTAAGCCTCTGTCCCAGGCAAGGCCAGGGTGGAAACAAATCAGACCACCGCATAGCACACTTCCTGTGACACGTTTCCTGTTTACTAGCCCGGGCTTTTCAAAAACACTTCTTGGGCACACGATCTAATTTACCGTACTTGGTGCCTTTTCCGGAAAAATGCGATACTGCATTTTCAAAAAACAAAAATCAGATGTTGACTTTTGAAAATGTGTGATCTTGGCCGCCATTAGTCAGTAGAAACCAAGCTAGCTGAATTTAGGAATGGCACATAGCGATGCTGATGCGTCTTACGACCAGCATAACTCGTGTCATTAGATTGCAGACAGAGCTCACAGAAAAAAAAAAAAAAAACTCTGCTTTCCTCTGTTCTTTCCGCTGTGACTTGATCTGAGTTCCGAGTTTAGGGGAATATATGCAATGTCCATTCTGCAATGGAAAATGAATTGAGGTAACTGACCAGTGATCCCGCTGAAGACGTTACAGTGATTTTGCAGAGGCTGTGTGTTTATTTTACAACATTCTAGTATTGCAATGTCCGCAAAAAGTCTGCAGTGTTGCACCCTGCTTTCAAGGCTGACTTTGCACGAATCTATTTTATTTATGCTAAAAGTGCTCTATTGGTCACCAATATTGTCAAGCCACACATTAATTTGTGTCCTATAAGTAGGCGGGCTTAAACCTTTTGACAATGTCTTTAAATGAATGTAATAATTTTTTTTCCATTTTTAAGTATTTTGTCGCAACCCTTCTAATGTAGAGGCACCTACTGTCCCTCTTTCTCCGTCAGCTGACTCCAGGGCCAGACCATGTTCCACTGATGTGCCGAGGGCTCCAGGGATCCAAGTCACCTAGATGAGGGAGGCGAGGGTGCTGCCTCCACAAGCACAGAGGCTCCTGGGCATCTAAAATCCCGGCTATGGACCCTATCATCTAAAATCCTGGCTATGGACCCTTTGTGACCCACCATATCAGTTGTGGGCGAGAGTTACCAAGTCTGGTCACTGCCAGGAGTTCCTCAACTAAGGGAAGCCAGTAAAGTATCCTTTCCCAGCCACCACCTTGGAGAACCACATAATTATAATCAACTTGATCCATCCACGCTTAAGACAAGGTAGGCTGCACCTGCTGTGGGGGTATCAACTTTGGCATCTACTGTCAATGTACCTGTGACTGATTGCACGCACATTTTGACCATACCCATTGGTACTGCAGCTACAATGTGGGAGGATGGTGATGCCCTGATGTGTGGGAGCTACTGAAGGCTCCTGCCAGATGCCTGGATCTGGCTCCGCTGAAGGTCTTCCTACAGTCTCACGCCAACAAAACGAGCTGAGCCGTTAAGCAGAGTCTGCCGTCCTCTGTCTTACCTCAATCATCACCGCCCACCCGCGTGCCATTCTGCAGGAGAAGTGGTACTGCCCAGAGCTATGCTGTGTTCATTTTGCTGACACTGAAGTGTGGGAAGAAGGATGATATGCTAATGATTTTTCTCAAAGCACTTACAGCACTTTATCTTGACAGTTTGGTTTGCCGACCCCACTGCAGGGGTTAATAAAAGCGTAAGCACTTTGGGATCCACTGTCTGCTGGCAGCAGAACTCTGTCCTTCACTTATGTCTGTGGCTGTCCCAAACATTTGGGGCCCGATTCACCAAGGTAAACTTAGACTTTTGGTCTAACCTTAGACCAAAAGTCTACGATTATGACTTTTGGTATTTACAAAGGGCCTTTATGAGAAGTATCTTTAAATCTGCACTTGGGGCGGAGATTCCACTCTGGAAAAGAATCTCTGCACTCAGGGCGGTGATGCTCCCTAAGTGCGGCAATTCCACTCTGGGTATGGAGAGTACACTCCGAGTACAGAGAGTACACTCCAGGTGTGCAGTGGAATATCTGCCCCGAGAGCAGACGTAAAGATGCTACTTGTAAATGTCCTTTGTGAATATCGAAAGTTATAAGCTTAGGGGCATATTTAAGAGCCCATAGCACCACCGGAGCGTAACTTTTTGTGGCTTAACGCCACCTTGTAAATACGGCCCCTTCTCACGCAACACTTTGCGTAGAAGGGGAGTACAATGGGTGTTGCTGTGGGCGTGTCACAGCAACACCCATTGCATTTTTTCACGCTGCCTCAGATTTATGAGTTTTCGTAAACCTGAGGCAGCACCAAAATCTAACGCCACCCAAGGGGTGGCGCTAGAGTGGCAAAACGAGGAGAAATGTTTTCATTTCTCCTCGTTTTTTGTTTTTTCTATGTGTGCTGCATTTTGCAACACACATACAAAGAGCAAATCGCCATTTAAGATTGTTCTTGTGCAGGAAGGTGTTCCTTCTTGCACAAAAACAATCTCCCCCTCAAAACAGCCATTGTTGCACTACAGTGCAAGTGTGGATGTGTTGGTGCACGGCAGCAAATTTACCGCCGGCGCAGGGGGAAACACAGGGGTGCGCCGTATTCTAGTAAATACGGCGCAACCCTGCATTTTGAAAATGAAGGTGCCCGGTGCTGCCAAATTTGGCACAGCGCAGCGCACCATCATTTTCCTTAAATCTGGCCCTCAAACTTTTGATCTAAGTTTAGACCAAAAGTCTAATGTTTACCTTTATGAAACGGGCCCTTGGTTTATTCCTTGGTGTAATTGCCTACAAAGAAGGTGTTGGGCCTCTACCAAAATCAGACTCTTTTGAAAGTCAGGGTAAACTAGTATCGTCGATATTAAAATGGAGTGCCATGCCTTCACTAAGGCAACTTTGTGACTTATTTCTTGAAAAACTTCTTGTTTCAAATTCATTTAACATGTAAGGTGTGTTTATTTCACAGCTTACTGATGTAGCTCCTCAAAGAATTAAAGCAAAGCATTACAGTTTGAGAAGGAAAGAGATATCCATCTGAAACCTAGACCCAGTCCCTGCTTTTCCACATGGACAAACGGTGTGGTCCTCGACAATTATCATATTTCACGCTGCCTCTTTTTCCTTTAACATGACATTTGAGAGTGCTTCGAAATACGTCCATTCAGCATGTGCGCGGTATAAAAACCTCTCTTGTGTATGTTTTAAAAGACCAGCTCTTCTCAAACATTTTACAACCATAACCCACTTTAATGGACACAAGGAGGGCGATTTTTTAATATAACAAAAGCGTTATGTGACAGCACACCCTCATTTACAGACAGCACATTGAAATGGCCCCTAAATTTGCACAAAGAACAGTTTTAAAGATAATGCTATATGTAACTCAAATGATAATGTGTAAAAAATGGGTTTCATTATTTATGGTTTATATGGGCTCTTGTGTAACCTAAAGCAAAGGAGGCCTGCTCTGCGGATGATCATTACAGCTTTTTGAAAGGAATATTTCAACACTCGCAATTTTGGGTTCATGTGACTGTCACTTGAGAATTGTACTGACGACCCCAAGGCCTTTATTGTTAAAGATGTTACTATAGACAGATTACTCAACATGCTTTAACCAATTGTATATACATTTTGTGTTATATCACGCACACTTTCAACACTAGCATTCTGTATGCACTGCAAACAGGTACCCCCTTTCCCTGATGTGGCTCATTATCATGATATATACATTGATGCAATTAATTCCCAAAGGGTAGTAGATATAATATACATTGTATTCTGAAACTAATAATTTGGTCTGTGTGTATATGTGAAGGTCTTCAGACATTCATTTGGGAGGATCAAGCATTTAGGCTCCTTTTAAGTTACAATTATGTTTGAAAGTTGATCCAACAGAACCACCTCATATTTGTATTTTTTAACGCAGGTTCTGAGGAACACAGGGTAACCCCATACTCTGTTGTGTGATTGTTTTGTGTGGCTGTGTTGTAATAAAGCATGTTAGATGCAAGACAACCATGACTGTATGTAAACATTTAAAATGAATGGACTAACACATCCACTCCAGGGATCTGTGCCACAGGTTTGATCCCGGGGGTCCATTCAACTTTTCATCCTTTTGAGATTGATAAATTGAATTCCATCGAGTTAGGTAGCAATAAACATCAGTTATTCTAGGACCAACAGTCCCTTGAGGGTGAACATGCACTGTATAAATACACATGTATGTTTTATGTTAGGCCTAGGGACTATAAAATAAGCCTAGTAATTTGAATGGTAATACTAACAAGGGGAGCTCAATAGCCAGATTTGGGGTTTAGAAATTCCATGTTTTCTGATAAAATTCAAACTAGCAGGACAGGAAAGAAAAACTTTGCAGTTCTCTGGCTTTTGTGTTGTAACAATGGCTGTAAGTGGAGATGACCTTGTAGCGATCCATCTTGGAAGGAAGTAGAAAGAAGTAACATTTGCTTCCAAAACTTCTGTATGCTTTTTCAAAGAGCCATTTTATACATTTTTGTAGCAAAGCAGGAGCTGAGCACAGTATCCAATGCTCGCCACAAAGTAGAAGCTGGGAGGAGAATCACCCCTGGGTCAACAATGGCATCACTACCAAAGCCGAAACAGATGTCTCTCGGCGCTGTAGTGACTGTAGTCATGGCTGAGAGCAGTGAATCTGAAATCTAATTGTCCCAGCAACAAACCAAATATTCACAGGAGGCTCAACAGCAATCGCAGCCTGTTACACCTGACCTCCGGTGGTAGGAGTAAAACAAGAAGTTGAGCTTGATGCAGAGCAATATGGTATTGTGATGGCTCTTCCACTGGACACATAGGGCCTGATTCTAACTTTGGAGGACGGTGTTAAACCGTCCCAAAAGTGGCGGATATACCACCTACCGTATTACGAGTTCCATAGGATATAATGGACTCGTAATACGGTAGGTGGTATATCCGCCACTTTTGGGACGGTTTAACACCGTCCTCCAAAGTTAGAATCAGGCCCATAGTCTTTGTGATCAACTTAAAAGAAATAAAAGGCATTCCTCCATTTTCTCCACACCTTCTCATCTGAAGAACTTGACATAAATTAGACCTTGGCTGAGACCTGCCACAAGAGGCAAGAGAAAAGGAATGTTCCTGAAAGCCTTCGAGCTGAGGAAGATAATGAGGCAGTGATTATTGATGTGGACAGTAGCAGAGGAAAAAGGCCTATCACCTTTATTCAAGCTACTCTGTCTTATAGTACCAACACATCTGCTTCCTTCTTTCAAGAACCTAAAGCAAACACCACCATCCCTACCACAGTCACAGCCTACCGTAGAAAAATGCAAGCACCACCGCCTACCTCTACCTCAACATTTTCTTTAGGCATTAGAAATCTCCACTCCCCAGTAAGGGGCAACTTGGTATTTAGGCCACTTTAGAAGCAGAGTACTAACTTTGCAGCAAATCAGTGTGTCTTGGTAAGCCAGGTGGATATTCTGGTACTGGATGCCAACTGGCCCACCTGAAAAACCAACTTGTAATCAAGTGGGAAGAGCACCTCAGAAAGATAGCTGCTGGTGAGAGAGGAGAAGAAGCTGAACTGAAAGTAGGTGGTGTTGAGGAAGATGATGTTGCCATGCAACATCATCACTAGGCTCTTTTGGACTTATAAGGCGTGAAACATATCAGTCCTTAATGGGTAGTGTTTTTAGTTAGAAAAGAGGATTACACTTAGGGGAAGCTCAGAACATTAATTCTGATACCTTCCCACCTAGTTTTTAATCTTGACATAGGTACTAGCAACCATATACACCAGGACCCATAGCCAATTTTAAAAACATTCTTATCTTTCACATCACTATATACTGGGACAGAAGCTTAACTCCCAGTATCACTTATGGCCTACATAAAAATGATCTCCTTGTGGGGCCCGGCGGGCATTATAGTGCCAGCCCGACGAGGAGCAGGCCAATAATGAAGCATGCCACCTTAGGGTGGGTAAGGGCACTTGGTCCTATCAAGCACATGCTTTAGGTGACCACATCCCCATTTCCAGTTGGAAATGAGGATTAGATACTATGGAACAGTGTTATTATTGTTTAGTTTGGAAGACTGTAAACTGGACTGTTCAAAACCTCCCAATCCTTCCTCGATTTTGAATCATGCAAAGCAGTCCTGTGACTATTGGTCATAATTAGGGGTAGGCAGAACTCTTAGAGTTGCACTCTGTAGAATTCTGTGAAGTTTCAAATAAATTCTATGAGATTCTGGGGAATTCTGCAAGTGGTGGAATTCGGCATGCTGCACTGCTCACATTGGTTTTTAGCATCAGGAGCTTGCTTAGTGCTGTAAAATCTGCATGAATGGTACCACGTGGCACGCCAGAGGGTGCTGCTTCTTTCTGCTGCTCAAGTAGATTTTCTACTCGAGCTGCAGCTTTCTCAACAAGAACGGTAGTGACCTGCCACAACCGCCCACATTGAGAAATCTCACAGGGAAGCGATCTAGAGCCCGATTTTCTCGCTCACACTGGCCAACTTAACGTTGGCAAGCCACGCTTGAGAAAAAACTCTGCCATGAGGTGGTTAGCAGAATTTTTCCAGAATTCGGTGCTCCGGAGTGGCAAAAACTGCAAACTCCACCAGCAAAGTGGATTTTTTCACCTACCCCTACTCAAAATGTGCATTCATCACCTGCAGCAACCTCGTCATAGCACAAGAAAAAGAGTGATACAATCACCTCAAAGTGTCCAAGCAGTCAAACCTATTACCCCTGGATCCTTTGTGGCAGTATCCACAAAAATAAAACTTTCTCCAGAATCCCCCTATTAGGTTTTGTTCAGCAAGGAGTCGCTGTACCACAGAATCCATGAAATTGCCATTTATACACTGGGAAGCTGGCCAAAATGAAATGTTAGCAAGGATGACCTTCTGCCTTTTTTCTTTGGTGGAAGGAAAGATGGTGCTGGAATTTGTGGAGGCCCTCCTACATAGAAGGCTCAAAGCAGGGCCCTTTTTCACTGTTTCTGTGGCAGTGCTGCACCATCAAGTGCTAGATTTGGTTGGTAAAGCAATGAAGGAGATTGCTGTTCAGTCCATGCTTTTCATTATGACCATATTTTAGTGGTGGATGATGGCAAGGTGTTCTTCCGGGTTACTCCCTTGCAAAGACTGTAGCAACTACTGCTGTGGCAGACTGTCCCTTGACAAAGGTCAGGGCAGAGGAGAGAGCACTGCAAAGGAGCTGACACCCACAACCAAGATTTCAAAGGTTCAGACACTTAATCACATTTGATTAGATTTGAACTACAAAGGTGGTAGCCTGATTCTTTCATTTTGTTCACCAGCACTCCTCATTAGGAGAAAGAAGGCCCTCAAGAGCTACTTCACCTCAGACCTGGGACAGAGGTCTGCCAGCTTGGTGAGGGGCCATGACCAAAAAGCCAATAATTCTTGCCCTACTCCTGAAGCACATTCCTTCTTCCTGCCTGCCAAGACCAGTGAGTCCTGTGTGCAGGAGAACATAGCCTGGAGAGAGCAAGGCCCATTGGGGATACTTTAGATTGTATCCTGTAAGCAGACTGTGAGGTGCCCAGTCCTGCTGGAATCAGTATTGCTAGTAAACCATCTGCTCTCTAGCAGAGGTCTATAACCACTGTCATGACTACTTTGAAGTGGCAGGCCGTCGCCCGGTGAGGCAGACAGAATTGTGGCTGCCGCCCAAATCTAGGACCCCAACTTGTATTAATGAATGCCAAATGATGATTCATGTGGTAGATATGGTAGGTTTAGCCTATGTGAACTTTGTATTTCATTCTTGGGTGATCGTATGATTAAGGATGAACGCTGGGATTGGTAGATGGTTAGCATTGCAAGGGCAAAACCAGCCCTGGGTTGCTTGTGTTCCAGTTCAGGAAGGACCTGGCCTGCCAGTTCAGGTTGGACTGTTCCCATGACGACCAGGATCAAGACTGATTTGCATATGCCTGGATCCCATATGAGGTGGCATGGTGGGTGAAAAATGATGGATTAGCAAACTGTATGAGCGATTTCCAGTGATTGAGATTAATTCAAGCATTTCATCAATTGTCTTATTGTTTTTTCATTTGACGCCCTAAGTGTGCCAGATATGCCCAGATATAGGTTACCGGCTCCCTGTCCTAGTGGAACCATTCTAAACCTGGCTAAAGAGCCTATAACAAGGGTGAAACCGGTCCTTGGGTGCTTGAGTTCCGGTTCGGGGAGGACTTGGCCTAGCAGTTTGGGCTGAACTGTTCCTATGAGGAATAGAGTCAAGACTTATTTGCATATGGCTGGGTCCAGACTGAGGTGGCATGGTGGGTAAAAATTGATGGATTGGGTTGCTGCCTGAGCAATAGCCAGTGGCTGAGATTAATTCAAGCATTCCATCAATCGCCTTCTTATTTTTTCATTTGATACTCTATGTGTGGGGGTATATGTGTCAAGCACTAACCTGTTTGTCTCTGGACACACAATGCTGACCCAAGTTGCGTGTTCCCAACTCCATCTAGATGTTGCATGCCTCCCACTTACTTCTACGTGCTCGGTATGGGAACATTCTGGGAGAAAAGGGATGGATGAGAGAGAGAGAAACACGGACGTCGCCTTGCAGGATCAGGATGTCTAGCGGTGGCCTATGAAGTGCAGATATCACACTCACAGTCATAGACAGATAACAGGCGATAAAAAATGAAAATCAAGGGGGTCATTACGACCCTGGCGGCCGGTGGTAACACCGCCAACAGGCTGGCGGTGTTCCGCCAGCAATTATGACCGGGGCGCAATAGCCACAGCCATACCGCCGGCCCCTGCAAGCACCGCTGCCCTGGGGATTATGAGTCCCCGACCGCCAGCCTGTCCGTGGCGGTAAACACCGCCATGGAAAGGCTGGCGGTAAGGGGACTTGGGGTGCCCCTGGGGGACCCTGCACTGCCCATGCACTTGGCATGGGCAGTGCAGGGGCCCCCAGGCATAGCCCGTCGCGCATTTCACTGCCCGAAATGCGCGACGGGTGCTACTGCACCCGCTGCAAATCAGCATTGCCGCCGGCTCTATTACAAGCCGGCAGCAATGTTGATGTGACATTTCCGCTGGCCCAGCCGAAATGTCATAATAGGGAGCCAGGAATACTGCCGGCAATGGCGGTATTCTGTCTCCCGCAGCCTCGGCGGTCTTTTTGCAAGACCGCCGAGGTTGTAATGACCCCCAAAGTCTTAAATATTAAGATTTCTCAGATATTCAGGGATTAATCAGCACAGCATGTTAGTATAGGAAAGAACACAGTTCAGTCTTTTGGTCACACTGAGAGGAGTCAATATACTAAAGCTCACTTTTGTATGTAATTGGTGTCATTACTGTTACATCCCAGTGACAATTGAACATGGAAATAACAGACCTTTGATTCACGTTTTGAAACTAGCATGTGCCAAGCACTGAGTGTTCTTTATCATAGTCACTGATTTGTATCACAAAAATGCTACATAAAACCTAACTATAACAAACATGTTCATAGTACATCATAAAATAATAATTGTCCAACACACGCTCTAAGCTGTATTGTTATTGCAAGTGAACAACAATGAGCGTTATTAATCGTCTCCTGGCAAGTATTAAAGTAACCAAGGACACTGATAACATGCCCTTCTAGTGCGCTGCCTGTCTGAACATCTGGCAATCAACTATCAAAGGTAACGGTAAGAAGCCTTTCAAGCATGTGTGGTGGGTTACCGTCTTTTATGATGCTAATCTTCTTGATCTCTTCTTTTGTAGAATCGGCATCCGCAACGCTGGGCTGTGGAATTCATGATCCAGGAACAAGCACGGAGTAGCAGAGAATATACATCTGACAGCAAGCAATCACCTCAAGACTGGTGTGGCTTTAAATACCTGCTGCACCTGGCCACACCCAGTCTGATTCATGAGGCTGCTGTACCTGGCCACACCCAGTCCAACTCATGAGGATGCCAGAAGCTCAGGCAACAAGTTGACATGTGCCCCAGATTCCTACACGAGTTCTAAAACAAGCATTGGCTCAAGTAACCATTTCTCAAAAGGAACAAATATCATTGGCCTATGAAAGGGCAGGTGATTTGCTTAGGGGCACATTTTACTAAATGCCAGATTTGAGTTCTGGAGCATATTCAGGTTTGTAGGCCAGCCAGTATGTCCAGACATGGGTCCCAGGCTCACAGTTCCTCTTGAACCAAGCTATACCCAGCTGAAGAGCCCATAACAAGGGTGAAACTGGTTGTTGGTGTTCCAGTTTCGGGAGGACCTGGCCTGGCAGTTTGGGCAGGACTGTTCCCATGAAGTCAAGACTGATTTGCATATGGCTGAGTCCAAACTGGGGTAGTATGGTGGGTGAAAAACAATGGATTACAATGCGGCCCAAACTATTGCCAGTGGCTGAGATTAATTCAAGCATTCTATCAATCACCTTGTTATTTTTGCATTGCACATCAGCATTTCTTGTGTCTTCTGAAACTTCTCAGACTGCCTAAACAAAGTTTAATATTCTTTTTATTTTCTTGTTCAATAGATCTGTCTCTTTTTTGAAGCAATACAATCTGCAAGTTTCTCTTGACAATAACAATATGCTGAAGAAGGATGCCTATCTACCTTAAAGGAAAACAAGATGACTCAAAGAGGTCTACTCCTTGTTCTGGAAAGAGATCAGTTATTTCTTATAACGCATACTAGTGACTCAAGTGGCAAAGCCTAGGTAGATGTGGTGGACACGATGATGGGCACAGCTAAACATTTTTATTGTTTGAGGGGTCAATCATTCAGGGTACTCACAGCTATTTATGTGGAATCTATGGTGTTAGTTTGGCCCTTAGTTAATTGTATCTTAGATTGTATGTTAGCTTATGCTCCATGCTCTCTGACACCTTGCACAACAGGTTTACCTTCACTCTGCAATGCTGACATTTTATTTTCTCCTCCTACAGACCATCACTTCTGAAAGGAAGTGGAACCTCCATGGTGCTCCTGGTTTGCAATGCGCCCGCTCCCAAGATGGACAATGCCAGAAGTAAACTGTTGCACCATTTGTTTACAGCATCACTTTTTTAACTTTTATAATAAACATGTTTAACTGTGTGCTTGATTGCCGTTTGTACTTCAGTCTAGATAACTATAACTAAGTTGGGAGTCTGTTGGCTGCTAAAGACAGTATGTGAACTGAACTGTCATCTTCCTTCTAGATGGAGGTGCCCCACTCATAGATTTTATGAATGCTGTTTATGACTCTTTAAAGTTTTACGTAATTTCCCCTATCCATTCAATTTCCAATCCCCATAAGCCTCTTCCCCCAAGTTGTGAAGCCTATTGTTCTATTATCTATTTCTGTCATCAGCTGATCTCATACTTTGTGGGGAGGATGTTGTGCAAGGAAAGTTAAACTGTTATAGAGGTTTTACAAAAAGTTATTCATTTGCTCACATCATCACCCACCACACTCTATCTAGACCCAAAGGGGACATCATAATGCTGAGAATGTTTACAACAGTGACAGATCAGGGATTGATAGTGCTCACTTTATTCCACAATCCACATTCAGTGGAAATTAATCTACTAAAACTGATCTCTTCCTCTGACGTAATTGTAAATTAGGCATACTTTAGTAAACATGACTTCTCCTGTACACTATGTTGCTTTATCCTGGGCTTTGCCAAAGATTTTCCACTCACTCTATTTTTCATTTTGTTGCACATGAGAATCCATCTTTGCTCACTGTGAGATTTGTAGGTAAGTAGAGTATCCTGCTTTATGGATGTTACAATAAAATGAGTGCATTAGTGGAACATTTTGCTGGGAATTGGGATACATATTTTTTGGTATCTGTGTAGTTCCAAACATATTAATATTTTTACATCTATTTCCTTTCCGTTAGCTTCAGTGGCTTCATCCGACCAAATGCCAAATGACTTCACTTCCATTGATGTCATAGAGGTTAAAGGTGAGGTGTTGTCACGTCCTCTGAAGTCACGTAGGGGTCATATGACATGTGATGTCACCTGCTACTGCTAACATTTTGGTGAAATTACATTAATGTAGATAAGATTTACGCCTCAGTATTTAAAAGCACCACTGTCAGTTCAAGTCTGACAGCCAGAGAATATGTGCTCTGCCTTCAAGAGAAGTCAAGTTCACCAGGTCTGCAGGGGGGTTGAACTTTCGGGTCACTTGAAGTAACCTACCAGGCCACTTGAGGCATTCCAGGCTGAAGTCCATCAATGGGGGTAGATACTCCTGCAGAGGGCAGGGTCTGGTCATCCAGTGTGTGAAGATTGTGTTTGTGCCTAACTTCTCCTATCTACATAAGATGGAAGCCACATGAAGCAGATAAACATTCTAGTATTAAGCATTATGTAAGAACATAGCAGCTTCTTATCTTAATTAGATGATAGAAGCAGCATGAGGTTTCTCCTTCACTAGTAAAAGACAATCTGAGCTGTGACTATGTCCACGCCATGAAAGGGTCATGGGCGCCTGTGTGCTTTCTTATTTCCCAGCACCTCAAGTCCCTGGGCCTCGATAAACACTCTGCTGGCATTAACTGTAAAGAACCAGGGACCCTCTCAAGTGGGGCTGCAAATATGGCAATAGAGCCAATTCAGACAGGAGACTCCTGATTATTGAAGCCACAACTGGAGTAATTTTGCCTCTCTCCTGCCTGAAATTGCCTATACTCCAGCAGAAGTCAAGGTTGGAAGTACATTCTCCTGATTATTTTTTTTTATCTCCCACTTACCTCTTCTAAAATGTTGTCATGTATGGGGTTCTCACCTTTCCAAGTGAAAAATGATGGCCATTTGATGCTGTTTTGAAGAGTCTGAAAAGGCCTGGCTATGATACTAAATAAGACTACAAATAAAATTGCATGTATTCATTTGTAGCATGACTTTTCTGTATAGGTTCACTTTCATTATTATTCATGGATCATTAGCTAAGCACTAGAGCACAGTTAAAATTGCTGTCCATTTTTATTGCTGTCAAACGAATGTACACATTAGGCTAAACATAGCAGCTCCAAATGATTTTGATTATTTTTACACTGTTTGGGACATCAAAGCGCCAGTTTTGCCAGTAGAAAAACGGTTTGGTGGCAACCCTACTCTCAAATGAGCTCACCTTTGTAGTTTCATGCCCAGGGCAAAGCACTGAAGCTCAGACATGCTGAAACAATTTTTACAGATTTTTTTGTGATTCTCGTCAAATCACTCGGTCTGATTTAGATCTTGGCAGTAACGGTCCTGCCATCGGTTTTAAGTCAGAAATCCCATCCTCCGGCTTGCTGGCCCACCTGTCCTATTTACATGTTGGTGGTCCCATATACGAAAGACCGCCCGAGTCCTGCTGACTCCGCCAGCAATCTCCACCCATGTCGACGGTGCCACTGGGAATAGTGGCTTATACCGGGACTCCATCCACCATACCACAGAGCAGATTTTGATGTACCTTACCGCCAAGCCAACTGTGGCGGTTCCACCTCCACACCTGAGTTGATGGATTGAAAGAGAAATTAGATAAAAACATACCTTTTTTCCTGGTTCAACTTTTGTTTTCATTTGGACACTACTGGACAAGACCTTCTTCACTGCTGCCACTGGACCATGGAGAAAACACAACCCACCCACAATGTGTACATTGTGTGATCACTGCACATGAAACCGGGACCACTGCAGGCATATACATGTCACAATAAATTGTTCACAAGTGTGTCAGACATGGATGGGGAAAAACATTGCACACATACATACATCACATATACATATGTTATTTGGTGTCAGTATTTATTGCCAAATGAATGCTAGCACCACAATAATGTTACAATCACTCTTGTCAACTATGTCCATGTATGCACATTGCAAGGGGACCTATACCAGTAATGTTGTACTGCCAGTTGTGTATGTGAGTCAGTACATGCATGTGTGTGTGAGATTGGATTGGCTAGTTGAGGTGGAGGGAGCTAGAGTGGGTGATGTGGCTGTGTCTGTATGTGTGACACTTGATATTTGTTGTGTATGTTTGGTTGTGTGTCGTGTTGCTGTGTGCAACATTCAGTTGAGTGTTGTTGTTGTGTGGCGATCGTTGTTGTGATGTGTGTAGTTGTGCCTTTGATTGTGTTTGTGTAGATGATTGTTAGTTGTGTTGGTTGTTGTGGTTGTGTCGTGTGTGGGTGCAGTGTCAATAGTGTTTGTATGTTGTGTTATGGATGTATGGGAATATGTGTTTTCGACATAAACGTGTTGTGTGGTGTAGGAATGGCATTGGATAATAGTGTGTATGGGGTGTATTGTGTTGTGTGTTGTGCAGATGGACATAGCCACTGCCATTGTATGATGTCCACTGTGTCCCATGATGCACTCTCTCTAGCGGCAATCCACCTCCAGTACAACGCCTGAAGAACTGTAACATCTAAATATGGTCGGGAGGAGCCCGCCAGCTCGATGGCTAGGTAGGGCACTCCGTCATGGAGGTTGGCGGCTCAGCTGTAATGCTTCTAAATACAACCATCGACTTGATGGAATTCTCAGGTCCGCCAAGGTGGTGGATCGGCTGTAATACCATCAAGATCCAAGTCAGGATCTTAATTTCCCCATGCCCAAAAACCACAAAAATAAATGTGTCCTTGTGTAATGTAAATGGTGCTCATGTAAAGTTCTCAAAACCTTCAGGTTGAGTTTGTACTGTTTAAAACTGCAAAAGAAGTAGGATGTCACCTTAATAAAGAGGCTTTGCTCCCATCTCTTTCCTCTAACTTACTGATTTTCATTGTCCACCGGACCATTTTTTTTAAACCCTTCTGGTGAGCACCTGCACTCCTCTTTTGAGCCTGAACAAGGGAAGGCAGCCACTGCTATGTCAGAGTGCTGCCCCCTTTCATTATGGAATTATGGAATCATAAACACAGCATGCTGGTGCATGTGATCCACTGTTGTATTATTATTTTGCTAATTGCTTTTGGGATGTTCTCATTATTTTCAAATGTGTGCAGCACAGCTGGCAAGGGTCCCATGTCAAGGGTGACAGCCTACCTTTCTTTTTAACCAATAGCATGCTCCATTTGGGATTTGTAGGTTTGCTTTTAGTTTGTCAGAATAAGCTACATTTAAGCATTCAAAGTCCTCCTGGCGAAAAAGGCAGGATTGGCTGAATGGTCTCCCAAGGGGCCACCAGGGGGCCCGATTCACAACGGTAAACTTAGACCAAAAGTCTAAGCTTGGACCAAAAGTCTAACTTTACTCATAGTAAAGTTAGACTTTTGGTCTACGCTTACACTTTTCATCTATGTTTAGGCCAAAAGTGTAAACTTAGAATAAAAGACTATCTTTAATACGAGGAGAGTTATACTTTTGGTCTATGTTTACACTTTTTGTCTAAACCTAGACTTTTGGTCTAAGTTTACCTTTGTGAATCAGGCCCAGGTTGTTAATGTTTTGGTCAATAGTTGTGAGTACCACTGTTCCAATCCAACACACGCTCCACCTGGCTGTTCCCACTCTCCGTTTACAGCCTAATTTAATGTCAGTTATAACTTATTGTTCTTTGTCCCATGTTATTAAAAAGAGTTTCTTGTCTCTAAAATACTACATAGCCCCATCCATTGTTAGCTATGTAGAGTACACTGACGCCTACTGCTGGTGGAGCAGCGTTATATAGAACTGCAAAATGAATGAAAAAATAAGGATTGTGAAACAACAGGTACGATACACAGATACTCTATACAAAGTAAATGTACCAAATACCTTTGTGTTTCTAAGTCACAACAGGACGGTAAGTTGTACATTGGTTATGGAAAAGCAAGGACTCATTTGCTTTTCATAAAGTATCTTAGTGTATTTTAAATAGAATCCAGTTTTTTTGTAAATTAATTCAATTCATAACTGTAGTGGTGATCAATTCATGTACACATTTGAAACCATTAAGATGCTCTCTGAATTTTGGTGTCCTTTGCCTGTTAGCGTGTTGAGTGTGACCCAGACAGCCATGTTAGATGATGCTCTTCGCATCACTGACAAGGATTTTCCTTGCCTACAGATACTTCGATGCATGAAGGTCTTCTCATAAAATATTACCTTCCAATATTATACCTCAAAACTGATTCTTGGAATTTTCAGCTTATCCACCTTTTTTCCAATTTTTTCTTTTTTGCAGATCACTGTCAAGTGTGTTGGTCCAACTAGTCCGATAAAAAGCAAATGAGGAATACTCATAGAACATTTTGATTTGTTGAATGAAATGAGTATCTAGGCAATATGGAAGAATGAAGCATTCATGCTAGACTATAAAGTCAGTCTAAGCAGAACTCTTGTCAAAATACTGCCCCTGCATACTAAGAAGAGTTGACCTGACTGCACCAGAAACCTGCTGCTGGAAGGTGAGCTGAGCACAGACTAGCAAACCACCAGTCTTGTTACCTCCCATGTAAGATGTGATAAATATAGCCTTCTAGCCCGCTGCTGAGGGATGTACTGGATGTTAAAGGTCCTGGAGCCTGGGTCTTTAACGAATGAGAGGAACTTTAACAACAGGTATGGACTGAAGCATAATTGCTATAAGGCTAATAGAACATCTACCCACTAACAGAAGAATGTTCTCAATGAAAAAGGGAGAAACTTGATGAAAAACATTGGAATGTTGGTGCCCTGGGCTAATAGTAGCCATCATAACAGGGGTGGGTGGTGAGCTCTGCTCCGCTGGCGGAGCCTAACAGCGTTTTTGGCACTCCACGCTCCACTTGGAGTGCAGAGTTTGACCAAAAACTCCGCCAGCAGAGCGGAGTTCACCACGTGTGCACTGCAGCCCAGTTATGGGCCACACAGCACAAGTGCTGACAGTCTGCTCTTGCGCTTTGTGGCCCATAACTGGACTGTTGTGCTCAGTCTCGACCCGACGTCGGTGGCATGGAGCTGCTGCTGGTGGCAGATCTGGATATAGTCATCCTGGACTCCCTCTGCCCAGGAGCTGTGGGCAGTTGGAGGCAGAGAGCCAGGCTGCTGGCAAGTGGCAATGGGGACCCTGGAGCCGCCCTGGACCCAGGTAAGACCCTCATTCCCCTTTCTCTTCTGTGTGCACAAGAGGCCTTGGCGTGCCGGTGCACAAAAGGCCTGAAATGGCAGCTTTCACTGCCCTCAGTCCCGTCCTGAATGCACCCTATCTCGGAAGCGCTAGGCAGAGTCGTGCCTGGTTGGCCTGACCCTGCTTAGTGCTTCCACGATCGGGGCGCACTCAGGACAGGGTGCCACTAGGGCAGGCAGTACTGCACTGCTCACGGAACTCTGCCTTCGCAGAATTCCACAGTTTTAAATCAACTCTGCGGGATTCTGTGGAGTGGACCTTCGTGAGCTCCGCCCACCCCTAATTATGAGCCTGGAACCACTCTTTTGTCTTCAATGGAGTTCTTAATATTCCAATGTTCTAATGCACATTAATGCACCTTGTGAGAAGTTCACAAAATATATAGAGGAGTAAAGAGGAAAATACAAATGCCTTAAGTTAAACCAGCATGACATTCCAGAACCTGAAACAATGAGAAATTCCCACAATTATGAAGCAAAAAAGTTAAGACACTCCAACACTTTAACTTAGGAAGCTAAAAGGAAGACACTGGTGGGTCACTTAGAGAACAGAGCTAAATCGTGAACCAAAGCCATGAATGCAAATGAAGTTTAAACTGGCCTCTACTCCCTAAATTTAGCATTGTATTTTCAGTAAAAAATGAAAGCGTGTCACATGATAACACAAAGATCTCATGATTTTGAAAGTTTTTACAAGTGCATTTTTCTAGTGGTAACGAGGCATGCACTTTGTTTCTAAATATTTGGTTTTATCTTGACATTATTGAGATTAAACAACATCACACGTGTGATTCTGCAGCTAATATCGCAATGCACACAAATGCTAATATGTGCAGAAATCAGGTTTGCACACTTAGGGGCATATTTACGACAGCCTAGTATCACAAATACCACGCAAAGTGGTACATGCATGACAGAAGGCTCTAAGTCAGATTTACAAAGCCATACAAAGTCACACTGCGTGGCTTTGAGTGGCTTCATCATTCTTGAGTAAGGCAACGCTGTGCAAATTGCTGCTTTGTTTTACTTTGCACAAGGGAGGCATTTCATAGGCATTGCAGTGGGTGTTCCCAAGAAACTACCATAGGTTTCGGTGCATTCCCAGATTTACAAGGACTCCCCATGCAGGCGTGACAAGGAGGAATTTCTTTATCGCGTCTCGGTTTTTGCAGAGGAAAACGCCTCTATGGATTGTTTCTGTGTGGGAGTGTGTCCCTTTTCTGCACTTGAAACAATTGTGCTGACAACACAGGCACCCTTGCACCATGGTGCAAGGATGCCTGAATTGGCGCAAGGCTGCCAAGGTGGTGCCAGTGCAGGAGGCAAGGACAGGAATGCACCGTATTTGATAAATATGGTGCATTCCTGCCCTTTCACTTTGATGTACGGCAGCGGAGCAATGTGACTTGCTGCGCAACTCTACGCCAAATCCCCATAAAAGAGGGCCCTATGTACAATTTGTAAAGCACTCTCAATAAGCGCCAGTGTGTAAGATGGCTGATAGATGACATGGCATACCCACAGTACATCCACTTTCACTGTCATGTCACAAAAAATCACGTTTTGGTGTCTTTGTGTTTCCAATTGCATCATTCATAAATTAAAAAGGGACACATTTAACACTGAGAACCAAATAAGAGCAGTTCAACCATGTAGGCAACTCCTAATACAAGTGTAATGTTTGTTTGTTTGGTACAGACCTACTTAAATCTTTGAATCCATTAACTTTCAGATTAAACATTAACATGGCTCCTCTGGAATATCCATACTGCTGATGTGTATTTTAAAATAATTGTGTTGTCAAGCAAGTATGTGGGCCTTATTCACAGTAGTAAGCTCACTCTTTTGTGTAAGTTTACTATTTAGTTGCTATTCGCTTACTCAGAGAGTTTAGTATGTTTTTGACATCAGAGACTCCGCGGACAGGGTGGAGAACTCCACACATAAAAATATAGGCCTATCCTATCTTTTAATGTGCAGAGTTCTCCGCTCCGACTGTGGAGTTTCCACAGCTGTAAAGTTACTATTAACTCGGAGTTTGTGATTAGCAAATAAATAGTAAACATACCCAAAAGTCTAAGTTTACCTCTGTGAATCAGGCCCTATGTCTTTATTTACATGTGCATTATAAAAGCTTTAATGTTTGATAAAAACCTCATGTAATGTACCTTTAACTCTCCTCAGTCTTTTGGATGACATTTCCTCACATTTTACAGCCTGTCTGTGAACACAAAGGAAATGCTTCAAGAAGAAGGACCAAAGTCCTGTTTATTGTCAAACTCTTCGCCTCAACTCCTTTAAGGTCATGAGGATGTGATGCAACATCTCCAGCATCACTTCTTGCCTGCGTCTGGTGTGACCCGGCACACTAGAGTCCTGCTGGAGAACCTATGTGGATGACTACAGGGCTGTGGACGCCATGGGCTGTCTTGAGCCAACGTTAACCTTTTACGGGTGTTATTTGCACATGTCAGCTATACACACCATCCCTTCAATAACCTGCAGTATTGTATCCATGGCACAAAGGTCTATGACTTCTGGATGAGAGTGTGAGTGAGAATGAGTGAGTGAGCGAGTGAGTGAGTGAGCATATAAGTGGAGTGAATAGAGAGAAAAACTGAAGTGAACGAGTGAGTGAATGACTGCTGTGAGTGATTGCTATCAGTGAATAAGTGAGTGAAGGTAGCATACTTTAAGTGAGTGAATGAGAACTGAATGTCTGTGGAGATTTATTTGACAAAACAACTCAGCATGTTTTCCCTAAATGTAGGGAGATGTATTGAAACATCCCCCACACTTACCCAAGGATATGAACCCCCCTGATTATCCTTACTGGCACTTGGAGTAATGAAGCTTCACATGGAACACAGGACATCGACATCTCATACAAATATCTTCGGGTTGCAATCGACTAGTGGAATCGCCAGTAAAGATAAAGATGGGGACATTTACTTCACAGGGGTGATAGAGGTAGTACGTGACTGTGGAAGGGAGAATGAGCAAAGTAAATCTTTGCACTGAGGGCATATTTATGGGGATTTGGCGTAGGGCATCTTGCTGTGCTGCCCTATGCCAAAGTGAAAGGGCAGGAATGCACCATATGTATGCAATACTGTGCATTCCTGTCCTTTCCCCCCGCACTGGTGCCGTTTCGGCAGCCTAGCGCCAATGCAAGCACCTTGCACTGGTGCCGTTTCGGCAGCCTAGCGCCAATGCAGGCACCCTTGCACCATGGTGCAAAGGTATCTGTGTTCTAGGCAGGGTTGTTTCTGTGCATGAAGGGGCACCATCCTGCACAAAAACAATCAAAAGAGGCGGTTTCCTCGTTCCACGTGTGCTGCAGGATACAGCACACATGGAAAGAGGAAAAAAAACGAGGAGAAATTAAAATACTTCTCCTCGTTACGCCTCATCACTGGCGGCGTAAGGTTTTGGCGCTTGCCCAAGTTTACTTGATTTTGTAAATCTGGGGCAGTGTCAAAATCCCTGGGTGTTGCATGGTAAAACCCACGGCAACACGCATGGAACGCCTCCCTGACACAGAGTAAGGCGACGCAGCAACTTGCACTGCCCTGCCTTACTCCATATCTATGTGGCCAGGCAAAGCCACGCAAAGTGGCTTTGCCTGGCCTCATAGGTATGATTATGTAGACTGTGCCACTGAAGCATCAAAGAAAGTGACGCTCCAGTGGTGCACTAGGCCCATAAATATGCCCCTGAGTCCACCGTCTGCAGACAACTGGCAGCAGGCGGGAAAAGACCTTGAAAGACCCCACAAAACCTGTTGAGACCCTACATTCTCCAAGACTTGCCATTCTGACTAAGTGTGGTGGCATCTGTTTATTTTGTTATGGAAAGATATCTTACAACTCTTCTTAAAAGGTGCTGTATGAAATTCCCTATATCTGCCCAGTTGGCTGTGCAACATTCAAAACCTCCTCACAGCTGGCATCTAAGGGCCTTGTGTACAAATTACTTTTTCAGCCACAAAGCCTGCAAATCACAAAGACACGGGCTTTGCAACCACAAAAAGTATTTTGCTCTGAATAAAACCTTTTTTAAGAGTCAGAAAATATCTTCCAAACTCAAAAGGGGTTTTGTAATCTATTATGAATTACACATAGGAGTGGGCGTGAAGGAGTGTGAAAAGGGTGTCCCTTTTCTAGTTGTCAGTTCACAATGTTATCATTTCAACAAATCCATCACATATCATTGATGAGATACTGACATCCGTGTTCGGGCAGCATCTAGTTTCCAAACAGGCAGCTTGCCATTTGGGAAGCATCACTGTCGAGTTTCTGTTATTCCTTGACCAGTTTTTTTTAAGTAGCATCTCTACTTGTAAGGGACAAGAACTGCTTTCAAAAACAATCATTGACAAAGGCAATGCATTCAAACACAGGGATTGTAAATGCTGTTTGCATGAGTTACATGAAAAAATACTTTTCAGTACAAGATGAAAGCCACATCTATTAACGTTGCTAATCCTGGCAAAAGGTAGCAAAAAAGATTGTTTTCTCTATAGAAAGAATGTTGGAGACAAATACCTCAATGTGATGGAGTGCAACAACTGAGTTTACCTTTTGGATGTAAAATGGTTCCTCATGCATTGCAATGGAAGCACTTCCTAGAAGTTCGAAGGATACACAAAATATCCAACAGAATGAGGTGAGAGAAATACCTCTTTTTGGCATAACCAAAGTGCACTGTGAGTGTAGTTTAAAGAAATTGCTAATTATAGGTCATCAAACAGCTGTGTTGCCAAGCTATACCTCAAAAGGTTGTCTTGTCACAAATACTACTTCAGGATTGTAGCCTGCTCTCCCTTGGAGAGCTCCATCGTTGCATTTAAAGCCCTTTGGAGGGGGTGGCAAATTGTGTCCTGCCTCATTAATATTCATGAAGCAGGGGGCTTTGCTACTTCCTGTGATAATAAATTCTGCGATGTGACTCAATAGTTAATTATTTACATTGTAAAACGCAGGGGTGGATGCAACTAGGAGTATGCAAAATTATTTTTATTTGCTTTTTAATTTTGCAAAATTTACGAAAATTATATGAAACTAGGCGCAATTAATAAAATGCAAATCTGTCAGCACTATAGTTTAAGGTGAAATGTGTTCTTGCATCAATTTCTGATACAAGGACGCATTTCAAGCCACACAATAGAATCAAAACCACAACTGGTGCAATCAATAACCACTTGCCTTCTGGCTATTTATGTCATTGTAATACTGCAACACTGCAACTTTGCCACAAATGGCAGTGCAATTCTGCGTCGTGGCATAGTGAGGCAATTTGAGGAATTGTGCATAACAAGCATAATGCGACATTCCGAAAATTACCTGAATTTTGCCATCATAATTTAATTTACCCCAAGATTCATCACAACCAGGCAGCGTGTAGTTAACACCTACTGTATGGGACCTGCCCACACATATACAGAGCTCTAGATTTGGTATCTCCTATCCTACATTCTTCAAGCACCTTTAAAGCTGTGATTTCCTTAGCTTGGGCAGTCACCACAGAGTAACCTATAACGGTCCATACTCTTCTGGGCTCTACTAGTCCATCAATTTCCACAGGAAAAAGATCTCTTAGTCTGGGCTGATAAATGTTCACAATGCCTCACTCTCCTGATCACGCCTGACATACCTAGTCATTCAGTTGCATATGCTCAGACAATAATATTAGCTCCTAAATTCAGAATTCAGCAATATAACCTACTAGATCATATTTGACATAATCCTGGGAAAACCATCAAATGCAATATGCACAAGGGAGGTTGGTTCAGATGGCAAGCAGCATGGGCAGATCAGATTCATATGTTTGAGACATGTAGAAAACTCAGTAACTGCTGGTGTGCAATCTCTGACTCTATCTTAAGTGATTACTTTAGGTCTGCTGCCCATTTTATGGGTTAGGTCTAACTCCATATGTTCACAAAAAAATGTATTTTTGGCTTTCTGCATTGCAAAATTAATTTTTTGCATGGTGCCCCCCCCTCCCCCCCCCCATCTCAAAGCTTGGTGGATAAAATGAATACTCTCAAATCTCTTATGGCTCTGAGCCAAAACAGTCTACCTAGGCATAACCACTTCTGGGCAAATTTGACGGAGACTGACTGGGACACTATCAACTCGATGACTTAAATTAATCAGCATGCCCCCTCGTGAATCGGTTTCTGTTTCAGTCTGTTCTTGCTTGGATTGCTAGTCACATGATGTCTAGTGTATTCTTAATTCCTTAAACAAAAAAATATAAAATAAAAAAGTAAGGCTGGTCTGACTTGGTGAGTGCTGAAACTGCGAGCCTCACGCAGACAGGCGTTAGTGAGGTGGAGGTTTTAAGCCACAGGGTTAAAGATAGTCAAACATCTGCCAATCAGCATGTCCATGTGTTTACAGAAGTATCTTTTTGAATATGCAACCCCCACCCCCACACACACATCAGTTACATTTTTCAAAAGAGGCCGGTTGAGAAGACCTCCCTAAACCCTTTCATCCATGGAGAGGGCGTGGAAGTTTTGGGGTGGTGTAGAGTGCCGGGCAGTTTTCTTTCTGTCAGTAGCCGTAGCGGGGCACTTTGTCTGTGCGCCACTTTGAGTCTCAGAGGCCGTCTCACAGCGCTGTGGGGACCGTGGCAGGAGTCGAAACCATGGACAGGTGAGTGAGGAGACTTTTGTTACACTGAAAGGATGACTCAATGCCAAGACACCATCAGTGGTAAGACCAAATGACTGACTCAGAGCAAAACCACCATTGACTCTCAGTTTCAGTGTCAACGCCGCAGCACTTTCTCCAACTCTCGCCTCTCGCTTTCACTGCTTGCCACTTGTCAGTTCGTGTTTTCTATCTATAATAAGAGTGTTTTTTGCATAATGTGTCATATGGAGAAGCCCATTTTGAACATGCTGTGATTATTGTGGACATCTGTTGTTGACATCTACCATAGGAGACTTTGAGATTGAACTGTCATGGCAATAGTTGAACCCATGACATACATGTAACATATGTATGGCTGATGGTCTTTGCTTATTGTATTTATTGTATCATTGTTTGTTGGCTGCTTTGTGTTTTTTATATTTATTGTATCACTGTTTCTTATGTATTATTGGCACTATATATGTTGCTTGTTATAAATGAATGTTATATGTTTGTACAATTTTCTTTTGTTATTATATGATATGATCCGAGAACCAACACCCTCATAGTGAATGTTAGTGTAATTTATGTTTATTTCCTAATACTGTATTGAAGATATAACGTGTCTTTAAACTATTGATATATTTGATTTTTTAGTGTGCTCCACTAATCTTGCTTTTTTAACATATGTACATGCCTGTGAGGAGAAGGCTTGTGGGGTGTCTATTTATCAGTCAAGAGGCCAGAATTGGGGGTTGGGTATAAAGGTACCCCCATGCTTGCAGCCTTAGCACAGGATGCTATATCATTACGGTTAAGAAAGGCATATAGGCTGCAGTCACCGATTTATTTCCCTTAAAGGCTATAACAGCACTTGGTGCACAAAGCATGTCTAATGGCAATGCTCTGCTGCCACGAGCTTCCCAGAATATCTGGAAAACGCCAGCAAATTCCCTCTGAAACAACCGCGAGCAGCCTCTGCAGTTTGCAAGCCCCAGTTGGGCAGTGAAGTTAGAAAATGGAGTCTGGGACACTAGGCTTGCTCTGTTTGTCTGAACTTGGAGAGGTGAACTCTGCTCTCACGCTGGACGGGGCTGACTCATCCGGGCACGTTCAAATCTGGCTGCAGAGACGCCCCGGCGCTGACTTCCTGTGCCTGGCCGGCAGCTCTGGCTGGCGCCCTGCCTGCAATCTGGATTGCAGCAATAGTAACTGGGTGTGAATGTGCAACTCAAGCGGGGCATTTGTTGGTCTGAGTCAGTACACAATGAATTGCTGCACGTGGGTGCCAGATGTTCCGGGACAACACGGTGACATGAGCGACACAGTGGTGAGTGAACCAGAGGAGTGAGTGCGAGGCCGGGTAGGAGGCATTCCATTTCTTGGGGAGGGGACACGGGCAGCCTTGGGGCCAGCTGAGCTAGGGTCCGGCTTGGCACTGAGACAAAACACGAGCAGAGCCATCACAAAATGTAAAACAGGCAAACAGTGTCATGAAAAAATATCAAAAGACTTTCAAATGAAAGCAGTGGGAACATTCCTCAGTGGTCACAATTAAGTACGTCACTACATCGCTGAATTGAGTGAGTCATTGAAAGTAATGTTTGTAAATATGAAACATTGGAAAACACTACCACACCCTGACAACTTTGACACAAGTTACTCAAAATGTGACATGCTGCTGTTCTTTATTTGTATAGCCTATATTGTTATTAAATGTGAAGCAACAATATTTTATATTACCTTTATATGCAGATCTCTGTACTTCTCTCTCCAAGAACCCGTGCCAGCTCAGGGCCACAACTATACTCAACATCTCAGATTCAACAACCCAGCGCTGTAACCAGATATACAGAGTACATTATATGGAACACCATAAATGGACCTGCAGAGCTGTTCAAAGCTTCCTACATTCTGAAAACCAAAAAACTGCACGGCTGTCTCTTACATTTCAGCATCCAACATGCTGCATCCCATAATACAATAACCACACTTCTGTGGTCATTAGGCACGACATGGAAACACTTCGCACATAGGATCAAAACAAAAACACCATCCTTCCAAACACACACCCAACAGCAGGGGTCTTCAAAAGGGGGGAGGGGCACCCAAAGACATGGGCAGCGCAGGGGCCCCCAGGGGCCCTGCGACTCCCCTTTCCGCCATCCTTTCCATGGCGTTTCCCGCAGCCATGAACAGGCTGGCGGGAGGGGGACTCGTAATCCCCTGGGCAGCGCTGCTAGCAGCGCTGCCCTGGAGGATTACAACCGCTGGGACCAACGTGGCGGGAAACCGCCGGTCCCGGCAGTACGACCGCGGCGCTTCCGCCACGGTTGTAATTCCATGGATTGCACCGCCAGCCTGTTGGCGGTGCATCCAACGAAACAGCCCTGGCGGTCGACGACCGCCAGGGTTGTAATGAGGGCCTTAATCTACTTATCAGTCCCTAGTACCCTGGCATAGTATACATCCAGGGCTTGTAAATGAAATGCTCCTAGTGGGCCAGAAACCACATTTTAAACAATAATCACAAGATTTAAATGTGTCATTTCTGTTTGGAATGTTTCCACAGACATCAAAGATCAAATACCATGACAGAACATGCCTGCTGGAATTCATGGCGCCCTTCGCAAGCGCCTCCTTGAAGAGCTGCGAACCAAGAATCAAACGCTATGTGGGCTTCAAGAGCTCTTCGTTTTTGCCCATTATTTAATTGTGCTCATTGAGGGGTTGGCCTCTACTAAAATCAGACTTTTTCTCATGTCAGCAGTAACAATAACATAAACATTAAATATAAAATGTAATTTCTTGAGCTCTCTTAATCTGCTGGCCCAGCTAGCTTGACAAACAGAGTGATTTCAGGTGAGTCTCAGCATCTAAAGTGCTGCAATTAAACACTTAACAAAGAGGCCACACAGCTCCCAATGAGTTTTCTCCTTGGGTCCCAGCACTACAAGGAGACCTGGGCAATTGTGCAGCATGGTTCCATGGAGCTTGGCTTCAAGACATGTTCTGCCTCCCACTGTTTAATCATCAGTTTACACTTCCAAATCTGGGGGGATTTTGGCCAATGCATCTCGCCAGTCCTAAATGTGGGGGAGGGATAAACTCCTCCTGCACCCCCACCCCCTCACAGTTCTTATGCACATGAGTGTGTGAGTCACACTGTAGAAGGCTACACATGCAAAAGCCCAGGTATAGGGCAAAGGGGTGGGGGGGCGGGTAAGGTGTCTGAGGATTCGAGGGTGTGGGAGGAAATTGACAGCCAAAGAAGTCTTCATTTTACAGAAGTTTGTTACTGAGGGCTACTCTGATTTATCTGTTTTCTAATATCTCATGCGTGAAAAAAATTTAGCTTTGTCAAATGGGATATATTTACATTTGCTTCTCCTGATTGATTCGGATGTAAGTTATCTTTCCATTATCAAACAGTTTTTGGATCAGTCACTCAGTGACAGCTTTACTAATGTATGATTGGAAGCAGAATAGAACATTTGCTCTAGCTAGTGCTTTGGTGGCAAAGAATTTACACCAAATTTTATTTTGCGTATAGCCCCATACAACACTGTAAATGTGCTTTAAAATCCTACCTAATTTTTGCAATGCTGTTGACCGAATATGCTTTAACATGCAACACCAGCAACAAATTTTCCAAAAAGTGTACAGCCCGGGTTGCACCAAAAATACTGTGCCTGCCTTTTTATTGGGGTTGTGTTGTATGAAAGAAAGAATTAATGAATGCTTTCAGCAGGGCACATTCGAGCATCAGCCAGACCTGCAGAGAGCTTATGATGTCACCTTGGAACGTTGGGCTAGTCTGACTAAAAGCACAGTGAGTGGGTGAGGCATTTAGAACATATGGATTGCAATACTATGGGGCATATTTATACTTTTTGGTGCAAAACTGCACTAATGCAGTTTTGTATCAAAATGTTTTGCACCGGCTTGCACCATTCTTGAGCACCAGCCGGGCACCATATTTATGGAATGGTGCAAGCAGGTGCAAAGAGTAGGCTAGTGTAAAAAAAAAAGATGTTAGTCGGGTGTGGGTGGCAGTATGGGAGAATGGGGGTTTGCACCAAAACATGACGTTAGGCATGTTAGAGTAAAATAAATGACTCTAACCAGCCTAGCTTCATTTTCTGACTCAAAACCATCCATACCACATGACTCTTGTCTTAGAAAAGACAGGAGTCATGCCCACCACCCCAATGGCCAGCACAGGGGACCAGGGACCCCTGGGACTGGCAAATGCACCCAGCGCCATGTAAGGGGGCCCATTTCAGGGCCCCCAGTAGCATTTTTAAAAAACAATTAAAATACTTACCTGTACATACCTATACTTACCTGGGATGGGGTCCCCCATCCTCCTCTGTTCCTCTGGTGTGGGTGTGGGTGTCCCTGGGTCCTGAGGAGGGCACCTGTGGGCTTATTCCATGGTGTTCCACCATGGAAATAGGCCCAGGGGTCCCCTAACGCCCGCCCTGACCCCGGCGTTAAATAATGGCACAAAGCAAGCTTTACACCATTATTTGACCCCTCCCGCTGTGTGTGATTTTAGCACGGGGATAAATATGGCGCTAAGGCCATAGAGTCATTTTTTGCACAGGTACGCCTACTGTGCATCTCATTGACGCAAGGTAGGTTTCCACGTCAAAAATATTTACTTTAATTCCATAACTTTGGCGCTAGACGGGTCTAGTGCCAAAGTATAAATATGGAGTCGGTTTTGCACCGAATTTGCTTAAAAAAAATTATGCTAATTCAGCGCAAACCGAGTATAAATATGGGCCTACATATCTTGGTAATCACATATAGATGATATTATTAACAGTGCATTGTGATGCTGTTTGTAAGTTAATTTATTTTATATGCTTTCTTTTTTCTTACTCTACCTTTTCACTTTGTCAATTAGTGTGATAAATGAAAAGCTACCTGGCCCACTCTCATCACTAGCATAAGAGGAGTCTATAGGAAATCTGCCTTTCTGTGCGATCACTTCGTATTTTTTACCTTTTGCTGGACCCTGTATTTTTGCTGGTGTTAGACATCTGTGAACTTTACCCTACTAACCAGTAGTAAAATGCTGTGCTCCCCTTTTAAACCTGGTTTGAATTGACATACCCCTAATTGGTGTAATAAACGTACCTATAATTCCCTCGTATATGGTACAAAAAGTACACTGGGCCTGTAAGTTAAATGCCACTAGTCCATAGCAGCACATATTGTGCCATCCAGTTCATTGGTATTCTAAAGCAGAGCTACAGCCTACCAACGTAGCCTGGATGTGGCAGTTTAAATCCTGCAAATCAACCTCTCAAAAATAAACCTTGCTTCAGGTCATAGCTTTCCTTCTAAATATTAATCAGTCATCTCTATGTAGGCTTTGTAGCCCACGAGGCAGGATGCATGGTATTTAAAAGTAGAACATGTAGAAATGTAACTTTAACATATACTTACAGTGAATAGTACCCAAAAGATATTTTTCACTCTGGCAAGTCTCACTGTCCTATGCAGAAAATGAGAATACAGATTAAAAATCCAACTAAAGTATCTCAGGAGTGGGACTAGCTAGAAAAAGAATTAAACAACTATTTCTAATAGTTATAAAAAATCCAATTCATTAGTGAAGTTGGATTTTTTTAAATATTAAGAAAGAGTAACTTTTAGAAAGTTACATTTTCCCTGCCTGAAGTTCCTGGAGGATAAATTTGCATTTCATCTCCCATGTCTGCCGGTCAGTAATTACCATTTGATTAGGTGCGAAAAAGGTGCAAAGTGTTTCCGAGGAGCAAAAAAAAAGGTTGACCTGAATGGGCAGAGATGGCTCCTCTGAACCTCACAGAATTTGCAGGGTGCCGGCTGTGAGCATCCTTTTTGAATTTACAGTATCAAATCCTACTTAAATGCCAAATTCTGCTTGACAGATCTGCTGGGTTTTTACATATAACACTGGGGGTGCACTAGAAAGGAGGGTAAACAGGAGGCCGAAACAATTCTTGTGTGTCTACTGTCAGGTTGCAGAACCTGCTTTGTCCTACCAGACATCTGTCACTGAGATTATTAGATGTGCTGTGGCTGGTTCAAACTAGATTTTGTTGTTAGCTGTGGTAGGGAACTACAGTTATCATTGATTACCATAGTAATCTCCCTACACACGACTCCAGCCCTCAAAGCCTATGTTTTATGTGGCCAAAGACATATGTCTTCTCAAAAATGCCCAAAGTGGGTAGAGTTTTCCCCAGGAACTTTTACCCCATTGGTAACAGTGTGTCCAGGAGTCATTCCCACCCACTAGCTCCTGCCAGACTTAAACATGGCTCATTCAGGCACCCACTTCAGACACCCACTTCATTTTACCCCTGGATCTGCGGAGGAACAGGAGAGGACTGGACTGCTGTCAGTGACCTAAGAAGAGCTACGAAGGACTAGGCCTACTCTCTATTGCACTCAGATCAAAGATGTGGACTCCATGGCGATGAGATTGACCTCCTGTTCAAGTTGCAGAGCTATAACAAGCTACAAGAGGCCTTTCCTGAAAATGCCCAGCTTATCCGTGTCCACTACCTAACACCCTGTGAGTCTTTAAATGCTTCTCCAGAGGTATTGTCAGGTTGTAGAAGTGTAATCATGTGGTGGGTTGGGACTTAAAGCATTAAAGTCAGAAGGTACAATCTTTGACCAGGATGAACCTGGTTGGTGTATCCCACCCACCCTCTATCACAGTGAGTGTCAAATCGCACCTAGGCCCTGCTCTACTGCAATAATTGATTATAATTGGCACATTATGCTTTTTGCCACCATTCCTTCATTAAACTCTAAAACAAATCATATCTCCAGTTCCCATGTTGAATTTTGCCCATCTAAATCTGGAAAATACATTGTGCCCCAGGGGAATAACGAGTGGGTGCGCCCACGGGGCACAGTGGTATTCCAGAAGGGGCCACAGACCCTTGTGCATCCTGTTCTATAAAACAGATAGTGCTTGCACACATGTTGCACCAGCACTATTATGAGGGTGTTCCCTCATTTGCATGAGGGAGCAGTGGGAAACATGCCTTTAGAATGCGCACTGAAAGTATGCCACAATAAGGTGGTGCACTTTCAGTATGCTTCCTAAACGGAGCCCTCAGGAGGGGATAAAAGTGGTCCCATGGACCCCCAGACATCCTGTTGCTGGTGGATATAGTCACTCACTGCACCAGCCTGCAGGGGGATCTCTCTCACCTCTTGAAAGTGTAGGCAGGTTGCCACCTACAGAGTGAAACACAGAGTGGCTTTTAATAGTTGCTTCATATTTCACTTGAATACACTGCTCTGAGGGAAGTACAAGTTCACGGCTGCCCTGGGGGCGGTGCATTCTTTCTAATACTGCTCACTGTCCCTGTTTTCATCCGGTGCACCTATCGAAAGTGCGCCACCGCGTAAACAAGAGCTGTGATTATTCCTTGATGTGGGTACTCACTCCCATCACTTAAAAATCCAATTTCCGACCCAATTTAGTACAGTCAATTGTATGTTAGTCTAACATTGAGGTGGCAGCTGGGCCCAGTGGTTATAGAAATGAAGGTAAGACATCAGTATTCTGTTCAAGATACATTCACAGAAAGATAAGCCCTGATGGGCAATTTGGATAAAAGAGAAACTGTTGGTTTTGGGTTTCTCCCATAGAATGCCAGGGATACTGACTACCACAGAATAGGGTTATAAAAGGTCTAATTCAGTCTCATTAATGCCAGCACTGTGGAAAGATTATCTAGGTGGCATGGCTGTAGTCAGAAATACAAGTCGGGAAAACGCCTAATCCTCCGAATACTGTAACCCAGCTATTCTTAATATGGGAGCTATTCAAATTATTGATAAGGACCCATAGTCCTATGCAAGACATATGTCTTCTCAAGGAAGATTTTTTAATGTACCTAGATTATTGTTCTACAGAATGGAAACCCAGACAGGTTTAAAGGGTTTTATAATAACTTTTATTGGAAGCCAGACCTCTCATCACCAGGTTTCTGAAGATCGCGTGTTCTGCTACCATGTTGTTAATTCCACGTCTCAGACCAAATAAATGAATTACAAAATGAGTATGAGGACAATTTAGTAACTTTATGACACACTCTGCTGTTACTAATTTTTTTATTGCACTGCTACACCTAAGATTAAAAAACAACATAAAAAAGAGATTGTGCCAGACCTCGGAGGGTATACTTAAGAAAGGGAGTGGGGACCAGACAATGGGAAGAAAAGCAACAAATACGGTGGGGCCAGGGAGACACCCCTGTTGAACACAGAAGGCACGAGACCTAGATGTAGCGTCCGGTCCACCCCAACCTGGACACCCACCAATGAATACGCCACACACAGAGCTATGTGTTACACGTCTTTATCCATCAGTGGGTAACCGCAAACTCAACATTCTAAACCTGCATTTACTTCACGTTCTAGCACTTACGTCATCACTCTACAGCAGGGATCTTCAAATTGGGAGGCGGCCCCCCTAGGGAGGCCTTAAGTGATCCCGGGGGGCACCAGGCTCTGGCCAAAAGAGGCATTATGCAGATAACAGTGCTTTGTTTTAAGCAGAAAGGAGATTGTTGCATTTTTAAAAAGGTGACAGAGCTTAACTGCAATGTTTAAATAAGTCCAGACATATTTAAACTTGGGCAATTTATTAGAATAATAGTGAAAAATTCGAAAGAGGAGGTCCGATGATTTATTTTTCCACCTGGGGGCGGGGCTTTAAAAAGTTTGAAAACCTCTGCTCTACAGAGTCTTTCAGGAGCAGAAGTGGGGTCTGTTATACCCACTCACACGACACTACAATAAAGAAAGGGAGATTAGCTTGAAAAGGGGGTGGTTGAGGTGGATTTCAATCAGCAAAACAGAAAAAACAGCAAGAATAAATGTATCTATTTATACGGTGAGCAAAAAAGACAGAGTTACATTTTTGAAGTTAAAGGGTATGTAAGTGTTTGTTAACGATTACAATGTGGATGCTTTCAGAGTGAAATCTTTCGAGCGATGGGTTTGAGTGAGAAGTTTCACTAGAACTGGTTTCTTCAAGTCATTTTTTGTTTAAATCACGTACAGCCCAATGCAAGTTGTGGTTGAAGGCAACGTCACTGACGCAGACATCAGGCCATGAGACCACGAGTGTGACTCAGTTCATGTTCCAAGGTATTGACATCGAGGAGAGAACTAAAGGGATACGATCATAGGAAAGAAAGAGGTTTTGTGATGAAGACTGGTTCCGCACATAGATATAACGGATATAATCCTCTGTCACCACTAGATGGCGTCCAATACCAATAGAAAACTCGAATCCCTGTCAAATGCAATATTGTCCGCAACATCGAAAATCCTTCAGACAGAGTACGTATGGTCCTTTCTTCGGGGAACATTTTATAGAACATCAGTTGCAGGGGCAGTTCCTATAGCGAAGGAGCGTCGCTATCCTGGCCAAGAGCCAGGAGATGAAAAATAAAACTATAGTTGCCCAATCGTTTTATTTTTCATCTGCTGGCTCAGGTCAGCCAGCAGTGCAGGGAGGGGTGGAGCTGGGCCACGGGATGGAGGAGGAGGAGGACAGAGTGCACTCAAGTGCGCATGTGTGTTTGGCTGGTTGTCTCAGGCCGGCCAAACACACATGCGCACTTAGGCTGGAGGAAATGAAGATACTTCCATGCTCTGCCTGAGCGACAGTCGCTGCCGCTCAGACCAATCCTGATGCTGCTATGCTTAGCATGAAAGCAGCCCCAGGATTGCTGGGGAGCCTGTGCTGGTGTCCCAGTGAATGCTGGGACACCACATGGAGGAAAGAGGAGCGAGGCGGCAGGAGACTGAGATGGCAGTAAGGTAAGTTTATTTTATATTCCCCCTCCACCATCTCCGTCCCCTCCCCTTGAGATTTGCGACGGCCGCTGCTGGTTGCAAGAGTCACTTATATAGGTGCTGGAGATGTAGACGGCGAGCCCTAAAAGAGAATCTTACCGAAGGTCAGGTCTTGGAAAGGAGGAAGAACAGTGGTGTTTTAAATAGGAAAAATATGTATTTTTTTAAAAAAATAACAATGTGATGGCAGGTTATAGTCCTTCAAGTGCCTTACTCACTAGGCAGAGAAGATATACACAGTAAGGCTGTTCCACCCACCACCTATGCACAGCGCAAGTTACTCTATTTCTGCCCTCCATCCTGACATAATCCATAGTGGCAAGCCTTTTCTATAACCACCAACCTACACTCATTCTAGTGTATCCCTCTTCCCCCTGCTCTTTAGGGTAACCCCATTTCTATGGGACTCATCCTTGGGTATGGTCCCTCTTGCTCTGTCTATATACTTGTCTATAAACCCTTTTTCCGTCATCTCTTTGTGGTTGGTACAAATAGGGCAGGAGTCAAAAGCTTCATGTAAATTATAGTTTATACCGGTTGTTCTTAGGTTGGGATACCCTTTATTATATATAACAGGAGTCACCATCATCATGTAAATTATGGTTCATTCCAGTTATTCTTGACTAGTATACAAGTTATTAATATACAGGACATGAGTCATCAGTGTAATGTAAGTTATGGTTTACTCCAGGTATTCTTAGATTGGGATATAAGTTATTGATATACAGGACACCATATATCATCTTCATGTAAGTTATGGATTATTCCAGTGGCTCTTTGATTGGGAAGTTGGTGATACAACCCACTTAGAGCACTGCAAAAGGGATGCTCAACCTGACATTATGGTGGTCATTCTGACCCTGGCGGTCTTTGACCGCCAGGGCGGAGGACCGCGGGAGCACCGCCGACAGGCCGGCGGTGCTCCAATGGGGATTCCGACCGCGGCGGTAAAGCCGCGGTCGGACCGGCACCACTGGCGGGGTCCCGCCAGTGTACCGCGGCCCCATTGAATCCTCCGCGGCGGCGCAGCTTGCTGCACCGCCGCGGGGATTCCGACCCCCCCTACCGCCATCCAGATCCCGGCGGTCGGACCGCCGAGATCCGGATGGCGGTAGGGGGGGTCGCGGGGCCCCTGGGGGCCCCTGCAGTGCCCATGCCACTGGCATGGGCATTGCAGGGGCCCCCGTAAGAGGGCCCCTACATGTATTTCACTGTCTGCTGCGCAGACAGTGAAATACGCGACGGATGCAACTGCACCCGTCGCACAGCTTCCACTCCGCCGGCTCGATTCCGAGCCGGCTTCATCGTGGAAGCCTCTTTCCCGCTGGGCTGGCTGGCGGTCTGAAGGCGACCGCCCGCCAGCCCAGCGGGAAAGTCAGAATTACCGCCGCGGTCTTTCGACCGCGGAACGGTAACCTGAGGGCGGGACTTTGGCGGGCGGCCTCCACCGCCCGCCAAGGTCAGAATGAGGGCCTATATGTGTTAGACCTGACTGCCTTAGGGTAGTCACCCCTAACTTTTTGCCTGCCTCCCTCCACTTTTTGGACACTGTTTTTGCTGGTTTTTAGACTCTGCGCACTTTACCACTGCTAACCAGTGCTAAAGTGCATATGCTCTCTCCCTTAAAACATGGTAACCTTGAATCGTACCTGATTAGACTAGTAATTTACTTATAAGTCCCTAGTAAAGTGCACTTCATGTGCATAGGGCTGGTAAGTTAAATGTTACTAGTGGGCCTGCAGCACTGGTTGTGCCACCCACTTAAGTAGCCCCTTTTTTCCTTGTCTCAGGCCTGCCATTGCAAGGCCTGTGTGTGCAGTTTCACTGCCACCTCGACTTGGCATTTAAAACTACTTGCCAAGCCTAGAACTCCCCTTTTTCTACATATAAGTCACCCTTAATGTGTGCCCTAGGTAACCCCTAGAGCAGGGTGCTGTGTGGGTAAAAGGCAGGACATGTACCTGTGTAGTTATATGTCCTGGTAGTGTAAAACTCCTAAATTCGTTTTTGCACTACTGTGAGGCCTGCTCCCTTCATAGGCTAACATTGGGGCTGCCCTCATACACTGTTGAAGTGGCAGCTGCTGATCTGAAAGGAGCAGGAGTGTCATATTTAGTATGGCCAGAATGGTAATACAAAGTCCTGCTGACTGGTGAAGTCGGATTTAATATTACTATTCTAGAAATGCCACTTTTAGAAAGTGAGCATTTCTTTGCACTTAAATCCTTCTGTGCCTTACAATCAACGTCTGGCTGGGCTTGGTTGACAGCTCCTTGTGCATTCACTCAGACACACCCCAAACACAGGGTACTCAGCCTCACTTGCATACATCTGCATTTTGAATGGGTCTTCCTGGGCTGGGAGGGTGGAGGGCCTGCTCTCACACAAAGGACTGCCACACCCCCTACTGGGACCCTGGCAGACAGGATTGAACTGAAAGGGGACCTGGTGCACTTCTTAGCCACTCTTTGAAGTCTCCCCCACTTCAAAGGCACATTTGGGTATAAAACAGGGCCTCTGCCCTACCTCATCAGACACTTGCTGGAGAAGAAACCTGAACCAGAAACTACATCCTGCCAAGAAGAACTGCCTGGCTGCTCAAAGGACTCACCTGTCTGCTTTCTACCAAGGACTGCTGCCTTGCTGTTGCCCTGCTGCCTTGCTGAACTCTTGTCTGGCTGTGAAAGTGCTCTCCAAGGGCTTGGATAGAGTTTGCCTCCTGTTCCCTGAAGTCTCAGGACCAAAAAGACTTCTCTCTTTCACTTGGACGCTCCGTGCGCCGAAAATTTCGACGCACAGCTTGTTTCGCGGCGAGAAAAACGCCGCACTCCGACGCTGATCGACGCGACGCTCTTGGGACGATCGAAGATCCGACGCACGGCCTCGCAAGGACAACGCCGCCCGACCTCTAGAGGAGAAATCGACGCGACGCCTGCCGTGAGATCGTAATTTCAACCCGCAGCCCCGCAGATCGAAGTCTAGAGGAGAAATCGACGCGACGCCTGCCGTGAGATCGTAATTTCGACGCGCAGCCCCGCAGACCGACGCGCAGCCGGAGAACAAGCAGGAAAATCCACGCACAGACCCGGGACATCTGGTAATCCCCGCGATCCACAGAAAGAGACTGTCCGCGCGCCGGAAAACGACGCCCGACTTCCCCGCGTGTAAAATAACGACGCAAGTCCGTGTGTGCTGGGGAGAAATCGATGCACACACCCGTTTTCCATGCACCTCTTCTTTTGTGGCCCTCTGAGGAGATTTTCCACCAGAAACCAGGTACTTTGTGCTTAAAAGAGACTTTGTTTATATTCTAAAGACTTAAGACACTTTATATCACTTCCCTGTGATATTTCTACAATTTTCCATTGCAACGTTATTCTTCTGACCTACAATTACCCTGATAAATATTATATATTTTTCTAAACACTGTGTGGTGTATTTTTGTGGTGCTATATGGTGGTATTGTATGATTTATTGCACAAATACTTTACACATTGCCTTCTAAGTTAAGCCTGACTGCTCGTGCCAAGCTACCAGAGGGTGGGCACAGGATAATCTTGGATTGTGTGTGACTTACCCTGACTAGAGTGAGGGCTTTTGCTTGGACAGGGGGTAACCTGACTGCCAACCAAAAACCCCATTTCTAACATTGGTGATCAGCGGTGAGGATAGGACTTGTATTTGTGCAGTGACATACAGTAGCTAAGTATTTCACTACCTACCCACAGTTGAAGGTCAACTTGGTTTTTATCTCTTTTTGAAAACCTGATTTTGTTCCTGACAATTTTCAAAAACTAAATCCTCACTCAACATGTCTCTGACTGGGTCTCAGACAGGGGACTTTGACCTAGTCCAGTTGGATACATATACGGTCAAACAACTAAGAGGATTCTGCAGGGCACTGAGGGTACCCACCCAAGGGGCCTCCAGAAAGGAGGACTTTCAAGTGGCGCTGAGGGCCTGGGCAGAAGCCCATTTAGAGGATGATGAGGAAGAGGAGCCAGAAAATGGCACCTCAGAGGAATTTTCACTATCTGTGGATGGTGTTACCACTGCAATTGTGTCCCCTTCCAGACCAGGGAGCAGTGTCTCTATGCAAAGCCTGACCGCAGAGGAAAGGAGAGAGGAAAGGGAGTTCCAATTGCAAATGGCAAAACTGAAAATTGAGGCTCAACAGGAGGAGAGAAGGGCAGAGAGAGAAGCCAAACAAGCTGAAGCTGAAAGAACAGCCAAGCAAGCAGAAGCTGAAAGAGCAGCCAAACAAGCAGAAGCTGAAAGAGCAGCCAAACAAGTGGAAGCTGAAAGAGCTTTGGCTGAAAAGAAACTATTGCTGGCTCATGAACTGAGTCTCAAGGAGCTGGAGATCAAGGCGAGACAGTCTGAATCCAGCAATAATGGTGGCAGCATACAGACAGGACCTGCTGGAGAAAAGAAGGTTCGTATACCCAAAAATGTGGTGCCCAGTTTTGTGGTGGGAGATGACATAGATAAATGGTTAGCTGCTTATGAAGTTGCACTAAGGGCTCATGAGGTTCCTGAAGGGCAATGGGGGGTAGCTATGTGGGGTTATGTGCCGCCATTGGGGAGGGACACACTTCTCACATTGGATCAACCTGATCAAAACACATACCCACTTCAGAAAGCCATTTTACTTGCCAAGTTTGGGCTGACCCCTGAGGGATACCGTCAGAGGTTCAGGGACAGCACCAAACAAACCACACAAACATGGGTGGATTTCTTTGATTTCTCCTGTAAGGCACTGAATGGATGGGTGCGGGGCAACAAAGTAGCAGATTATAAAGGTTTATATGACTTGATTCTGAGAGAGCATATGCTTAATGTTACTTATACAGATTTGCGCCAGCACCTAGTGGATAGTAAGCTGACTGATCCCAGGAAGCTTGCTGAGGAGGCGGACCTCTGGGTTAGCACCAGAGTGTCCAAGAAGGTACCTGGGGGGGACTCCCACAAAGGTGGTCAGGGTTCCCAACAGAAGAAAGAGGGGGGAGATAAACTTGCAGATAAGGAACTCTCTAAAGGCCCCCAAAAGAATTCCCAGGGAGGGGGTGGCAACCCTTCCTTTTCCAAATTTGGGAAAAAGCCAGGGACATATGACAAGTCAGGGAAATCTAGCCCCAAATGCATGGAGTGTTTCCAGTATGGTCACTACAAAGGCGATCCACAGTGCCCCAAGAGGGCACCGTCCACTACTGGACAGGCACCTGGGTTGACTAGTGTAGCGCTCGGGGGGGAGATGGACCCAAGTAGCTTTGGGGAGCAGGTAGAGATTTCCCTAGTGTCCCTGGGAGAAGGAGAAATGGTGCCCAAGGCCCACATGCCCAGAAATACTTCCAAGTACCGGCAGTGGGTCACCATTGATGGGCAGAAGGTGGAGGCTCTGCGTGACACAGGAACCAGTATGACTACTATCAAGAGTCAGCTGGTGTCAACAGAGCAGATAGTACCTAATACATTCCACCAGGTCAGAGTCGCTGACAATCGCGAGAGTCACCTACCGGTGGCTCTGGTTCCCTTTGAGTGGGGGGGGGTCTCTGGTACTCTGAAAGTAGCTGTGAGTCCTGCCATGCCTGTAGATTGTCTGTTAGGCAATGATCTTGAGCACACTGCTTGGAAAGAAGTGGAGCTCAGCTCTCACCTGCAGATGTTAGGGTTGCCTGAGTGGGTCTGCATGACCACACGGTCCATGGCTGACCGCAAGGGAAGTCAAGGGCATCTGGAGCCTGGAACGATGGCCCAGAGGGCTGCCAGGAGGAGGGACCAGGGGTGCGGGAAACCGGCCCCAGAAGTTCCCACAGTAGCTGACGGGGCTCCTGAGGAGGATGCTCCCGAGCCAACTGGGGAAGACATTGCCGCCCTAGGTGACTTACCTGAGCTTGCTGGCTGGCAAGTTGAGGGTGGACCCACCAGGGAGGAATTCTGCAAGGCGCAGAAAGAATGTCCCACTCTGGAAGGTTTGAGGAAACAAGCCTCAAACCAGGCAGCAGGCGACGCCTCTGGCGATCACCACCTATATTGGGAGAATTATCTCCTCTACAGTGAGCCTAAGGCTCCGGGCTTTGGGGCAGCACGTATGCTGGTGGTCCCCCAATGTTACCGAACCTTCCTACTGGGTCTGGCTCACGACATTCCCCTGGCAGGACATTTGGGGCAGGACAAGACCTTTAACAGGCTTGTCACCCACTTTTATTGGCCCAAAATGAGGACACACTCAGATAAGTTCTGCAGATCTTGTCCTACCTGCCAGGCCAGTGGTAAAGCAGGAAAAAGGGTTAAAACCCCCCTGATCCCACTTCCTGTCGTTGGCACCCCCTTTGAAAGGGTGGGCATCGACATTGTTGGTCCCTTGGACCCCAAAACTGCCTTAGGCAACAGGTTCATCCTGGTTTTGGTAGACCATGCCACCCATTACCCAGAGGCAATCCCTCTGAGGACCGTAACTGCACAAGTGGTGGCCAGAACCCTGATGGGGATATTTACCCGTGTGGGATTCCCCAAGGAAATAGTGTCTGACAGAGGCACTAACTTCATGTCTGCATACATGAAGTCTCTGTGGGATGCGTGTGGTGTGACTTACAAGTTCACCACACCCTATCACCCCCAGTCTAATGGTCTTGTGGAGAGATTCAACAAGACCCTGAAAGGCATGATTGGTGGCCTCCCTGAGGCCATGAGGCGTAAGTGGGACGTCCTCTTACCATGCCTTCTCTTTGCTTACAGAGAGGTCCCCCAGAGGGGGGTAGGGTTCAGCCCCTTTGAACTTCTCTACGGGTACCCTGTCAGGGGACCCTTAAGCATTGTCCAGGAGGGATTGGAGAAAGCTCCAAAGACACCCCCACAGGATGTGGTCAGCTATATGTTGGCCCTCCGCAACCAGATGACCCGCTTCTGGAAAGAAGCCCAAGATAACCTTGAGGCCAGTCAAGAGGTGATGAAACAATGGTATGACCAGAAGGCCACCCTGGTAGAGTTTCAACCTGGAGACAAAGTGTGGGTAATGGAGCCAGTAGAGCCCAGAGCTCTCCAGGACCGCTGGTCTGGCCCATTTGAAATAAAGGAGCGGAAAGGGGAGGCCACTTACCTAGTGGACCTCCAAACCCCTAGGAATCCCCTAAGGGTGCTCGATGTGAACCGACTAAAAGCTCATTTTGAGAGGTCAGAGATCAACATGCTTCTGGTCACAGATGAAGGAACGGAAGAGGAGATTGAACCTCTCCCCGACCTCCTCTCTGCCCAAGAAGGTGATGGGTCAGTAAGCGGGGTCATTCTGTCTGACTCCCTGACTCTAAATCAGAAAGGAGACTGCTATGAGCTGTTGGAACAGTTCTCCCCCCTGTTCTCCCTTACTCCTGGACTGACCCACCTCTATGTTCATGATATTGACACTGGTGACAGTCTCCCTGTGAAAAACAAAATTTACAGGTTGTCGGATAAGGTGAAGGCCAGCATCAAGGAGGAGGTCTCCAAGATGTTGACTCTAGGGGTTATTGAGAAATCCAGTAGTCCCTGGGCCAGCCCAGTGGTGTTGGTCCCTAAGGCTACTGCCCCAGGTGCGAAGCCAGAACTCCGGTTCTGTGTGGACTACCGGGGTCTCAACTCAGTTACACGGACTGATGCTCACCCCATCCCCCGAGCTGATGAGCTCGTGGACAGACTAGGCGCTGCCAAGTTCCTGAGTACGTTTGATCTTACTTCAGGGTACTGGCAGATCGCCCTGACTGAGGGGGCTAAGGAAAGGTCCACATTTTCAACCCCTGATGGCCATTACCAGTTCCGGGTGATGCCGTTTGGGCTGAAAAATGCCCCCGCTACCTTCCAACGGTTGGTTAACGGGGTCCTAGCTGGCAAGGATGCCTTCTGTGCAGCCTACCTGGATGACATAGCTGTCTACAGTTCCAGCTGGTAGGAACACCTGCTTCACCTCAAGGAGGTGCTTCAGGCCCTGCAACAGGCAGGCCTGACCATCAAGGCTAGTAAGTGCCAGATTGGGCAGGGTTCCGTGGTGTACTTGGGACACCTGGTGGGTGGTGGCAAGGTGCAGCCACTCCAGGCCAAGATTGAAACTATCAAGGCCTGGCAACCACCACGAACGCAGACTGAGGTGAGAGCCTTTTTAGGCCTCATCGGATACTACCGCAGGTTTGTCAAGGGCTATGGTACCATTGTATCACCCTTGACAGAACTCACTTCCAAGAACAACCTAGGTTGGTGAATTGGACAGAGGCTTGTCAGAAAGCCTTTGACACCCTGAAGGAAGCCATGTGCATGGCCCCCGTGCTCAAGGCCCCTGACTACTCCCAGGAATTTATCGTGCAGACAGACGCTTCAGAGCATGGCATAGGGGCAGTCCTAGCACAGCTAAATGAGGAGGGCCAAGATCAACCGGTAGTCTTTATTAGCAGAAGGCTATTACCACGGGAACAGAGGTGGAGTGCTATTGAGAGAGAAGCTTTTGCTGTGGTCTGGGCACTGAAGAAGCTGAGACCCTACCTGTTTGGGACTCACTTCCGGGTTCAGACAGACCACAGGCCCCTCAGATGGCTCATGCAGATGAGGGGTGAGAATCCAAAACTCTTGAGGTGGTCCATTTCCCTACAGGGGATGGACTTTACGGTGGAACATCGCCCAGGGGTTGACCACGCCAATGCTGATGGTCTCTCCAGGTACTTCCGCCTTAGCGATGAGAGCTCCCAGGAGATCGGGTAGCTCTCCCCACTTTCAGCTGAGGGGACACATGTTAGACCTGACAGCCTTAGGGTAGTCACCCCTAACTTTTTGCCTGCCTCCCTCCACTTTTTGGACACTGTTTTTGCTGGTTTTTAGACTCTGCGCACTTTACCACTGCTAACCAGTGCTAAAGTGCATATGCTCTCTCCCTTAAAACATGGTAACCTTGAATCATACCTGATTAGACTAGTAATTTACTTATAAGTCCCTAGTAAAGTGCACTTCATGTGCATAGGGCTGGTAAGTTAAATGCTACTAGTGGGCCTGCAGCACTGGTTGTGCCACCCACTTAAGTAGCCCCTTTTTTCCTTGTCTCAGGCCTGCCATTGCAAGGCCTGTGTGTGCAGTTTCACTGCCACCTCGACTTGGCATTTAAAACTACTTGCCAAGCCTAGAACTCCCCCTTTTCTACATATAAGTCACCCTTAATGTGTGCCCTAGGTAACCCCTAGAGCAGGGTGCTGTGTGGGTAAAAGGCAGGACATGTACCTGTGTAGTTATATGTCCTGGTAGTGTAAAACTCCTAAATTCGTTTTTGCACTACTGTGAGGCCTGCTCCCTTCATAGGCTAACATTGGGGCTGCCCTCATACACTGTTGAAGTGGCAGCTGCTGATCAGAAAGGAGCAGGAGTGTCATATTTAGTATGGCCAGAATGGTAATACAAAGTCCTGCTGACTGGTGAAGTCGGATTTAATATTACTATTCTAGAAATGCCACTTTTAGAAAGTGAGCATTTCTTTGCACTTAAATCCTTCTGTGCCTTACAATCCACGTCTGGCTGGGCTTGGTTGACAGCTCCTTGTGCATTCACTCAGACACACCCCAAACACAGGGTACTCAGCCTCACTTGCATACATCTGCATTTTGAATGGGTCTTCCTGGGCTGGGAGGGTGGAGGGCCTGCTCTCACACAAAGGACTGCCACAACCCCTACTGGGACCCTGGCAGACAGGATTGAACTGAAAGGGGACCTGGTGCACTTCTTAGCCACTCTTTGAAGTCTCCCCCACTTCAAAGGCACATTTGGGTATAAAACAGGGCCTCTGCCCTACCTCATCAGACACTTGCTGGAGAAGAAACCTGAACCAGAAACTACATCCTGCCAAGAAGAACTGCCTGGCTGCTCAAAGGACTCACCTGTCTGCTTTCTACAAAGGACTGCTGCCTTGCTGTTGCCCTGCTGCCTTGCTGAACTCTTGTCTGGCTGTGAAAGTGCTCTCCAAGGGCTTGGATAGAGCTTGCCTCCTGTTCCCTTAAGACTCAGGACCAAAAAGACTTCTCTCTTTCACTTGGACGCTCCGTGCGCCGAAAATTTCGACGCACAGCTTGTTTCGCGGCGAGAAAAACGCCGCACTCCGACGCTGATCGACGCGACGCTCTTGGGACGATCGAAGATCCGACGCACGGCCTCGCAAGGACAACGCCGCCCGACCTCTAGAGGAGAAATCGACGCGACGCCTGCCGTGAGATCGTAATTTCAACGCGCAGCCCCGCAGATCGAAGTCTAGAGGAGAAATCGACGCGACGCCTGCCGTGAGATCGTAATTTCGACGCGCAGCCCCGCAGACCGACGCGCAGCCGGAGAACAAGCAGGAAAATCCACGCACAGACCCGGGACATCTGGTAATCCCCGCGATCCACAGAAAGAGACTGTCCGCGCGCCGGAAAACGACGCCCGACTTCCCCGCGTGGAAAATAACGACGCAAGTCCGTGTGTGCTGGGGAGAAATCGATGCACACACCCGTTTTCCACGCACCTCTTCTTTTGTGGCCCTCTGAGGAGATTTTCCACCAGAAACCAGGTACTTTGTGCTTAAAAGAGACTTTGTTTATATTCTAAAGACTTAAGACACTTTATATCACTTCCCTGTGATAGTTCTACAATTTTCCATTGCAACGTTATTCTTCTGACCTACAATTACCCTGATAAATATTATATATTTTTCTAAACACTGTGTGGTGTATTTTTGTGGTGCTATATGGTGGTATTGTATGATTTATTGCACAAATACTTTACACATTGCCTTCTAAGTTAAGCCTGACTGCTCGTGCCAAGCTACCAGAGGGTGGGCACAGGATAATCTTGGATCTACCTGTGTAGTTTATAAGACCTGGTAATGTAAAACTCCTAAATTCATTTTCCACTACTATGAGGCAAGCTCCTTTCATAGGATAGCATTAGGACTACCCTCATATAGTGTTTGAATGGTAGATTATGATCTGAAAGGAGTAACAAGGTTATATTTAGCATGGCCAGAATGGATGGTAATACAAAATCCTGCTGACTGGTGAAGTTAGATTTATCTGTGAATGGGTGTGTAAGTGGTTATGGGTGTGTAAGTGGTTTTGTGGGTCTGTGGGTGGTTGAGAGTATGAGTGACTGCATGGGTGTGTGACCTGGGGCTGTGAGTGGATGTGTGGGTGTGGAAGTGGGCATGTGAATGTGTGAGTTGGTGTGTAAGTGCATGTGTTGATCTGTGAATGGGTATGTAAGTGATTTTGTGGGTGGTTGTTTGAGTGGCTGGGTGTGTGAGTGGGTATAAGTAGTTGTTGGGTGTGTAGGTGGTTGTGTGACTGCATGAGTGAGTGTGTGAGTGGTTGGGTGAGTGGGTGAGTGAGTAGTTTTATAGGCCTCAGAGTGGGTGTGTGAGTGGCTGTATGAGTGTGTGAGTGAGTGTATGAGTAGTTGTGTGGTTTGTAAGTGGGTGTGTGAGTGAGTGTATGAGTAGGTGTGTGGGTATGTGAGAAGGTGTATGTGTTTTTTTAATTGAGATCTGGACCTGCAGATCCGCTGTGGAGCACACAGAGGGTTGCACCGAGCCCACCATGGATCTGTGGATAATTGCGCACTAAAACAAAAAACGTTTTGGGATAATTTCTTGCCCATGCAGGGTACCTCACAGACCTCCTCAACAGTCTCATAGTGTCAGGGTACCTCTAGGCTGACCTCTTCTTTCACTTTTAAATTTTATTTTCCACCCGGAACAGCGTCCCGATGAACAAAATGGTAGCCGCAGCTTTCCTCTCAAGTTGCAGCCAGCCGATCCCAGCATCGCTGTTGGCACGTTGATGCGCGGATCCACCACGTTGGAACTGTGGAGCACACAGAGGGTTGCACTGAGCCCACCATGGATCAGTGGATCATTGCGCTCTAAAAAAAACAAAAACATTTTTGGGATAATTTCTTGCCCATGTAGGGTACCTCACAGACCACCCCCCACCATCAGTCGCTGACCTCTTCTTTCACTTTAAAATGTTATTTTCCACCCAGAACAGAGTCCCGATGCATAAAATGGTAACTGCAGCTTTCCTCTCACGTTGCAGCCAGCCAAAGACAGCATCACTGTTGGCATGTGGATGCGCGGATCCACCAAGTTGGATCTGCTGTGCATCCGTATCTCTAGATATACATAAATCTTTTTACTTTAATAACTCAAAATCTACTGAACAGATTTACACCAAATTACAAGAGCACTCTTTCTGGACTAACACCTAGCTTTCTGCCAACATCTAGCCTTCTGTCAAATTTGGTGTAGTTCTGTTCAGTAGTTCGGACTGTAGTCATGTCTAAAATCCCTATGGGAAACTGCATATGGAAAACCATTTTGGGACCATCCCCCTTTATCTTGGGCTCCTCTTGATGGATCATCTCAAAACTTTGCGGACAGCAGCTGGTCACCAACAAACTAGTTTTGAAAATGTCATGAAGGTTCTCAAATGGCGCCAAAGTTATTAGCAAAACAAAAAATGCTATTCCCATGGAACCTAGGTCTGAATTCTCTCTCTCTCTCTTGCTCGCTAGATAGATAGGTAGATAGATTGATTGATAGATAGATAGATAGATAGATAGATAGATAGATAGATAGATAGATAGATAGATAGATGTGTGTGTATGTAAGTACAAATATTTATTGAGTATATGAGTATATATTTGTATACATATATAAAACATACATATAACATAATAAATACATACATTATGTACATATACATACACATATATACATGCATACATATATACACATACACACAGATATAGAAAAAAACAGCTATTACTTCACATTGTAAAGCAAAATATCTAATTGTAAAACAACGCTTTGTAAACAACAACAGTGCTTCATACAAATCTGTGGAAAAGGCATGCTTTGTAGCAACAAAAATATGGACAAATTATATTCTTTAATCCCACTCCTTTGCCACCATGTACAACCCCAATTTCTCCATTCACCATACATCTTTATAATGTGTATTCTTTAGGCTTCACTTCTTGGACATAACACATTTCTTTGCTTCCCCTCACTCCTTTGGAATAGGCCTTATGTCTTTGCTTATAACCTTAGAAATAACGCTCTTTTGCCTTGTTTTTTCCACCCTGCCTTTCCTCTCGCTTCCAGCATGCTAATGAAGAAAACTAAGTTCCTGTACCACTACAAGAACATGCGCTGGGCTCGTGGTCGCCACGAGACCTACCTGTGCTACATCATCAAGGTAAGGGACAGCGCCACTTCATGCTCTATGGACTTCGGCTACTTGCGGAACAAGTTTGGCTGCCATGTCGAGCTGCTCTTCCTGCGCTACATTGTGGGCTGGAAGATGGACCCTCATCGATGCTACCGCATCACCTGGTTCACCTCCTGGAGCCCCTGCTACGACTGCGCTCGGCACACAGCCGACTTCCTGCAGGAGCACCCCAACCTACGTCTTCGCATCTTCACCTCTCGTCTCTACTTCTGTGAGGAGCAGAACGCTGAGCCTGAGGGACTGCGACGCCTGCACTTGGCCGGGGTCCAGCTGGGGGTCATGACCTTCAAAGGTAAGGCAGACTGTGGTCAGAAGAGGGCCTTTAAGTTTAGGTTTTAGGTGGGTCCTTACCTTCAACGGTAAGGCAGACTGTGGTCAGAAGAGGTCCATTAAGTTTAAGTGTAACATGGGGTCAAACGTGAGGCAGACTGTGGTCAGATGTCCCTTATGGTCAGGTCTAAGTGGGGTCATGCCCCTCAAAGGTGGGACTAAACTTCTAAGGTTGATATAACTTTTGTTGATTTCTTGTGGCTTATCGTAGACTCCTTAATGAGTTTACTTTAGGCTATGAGATAATGTGCACATGGTTGGGAAAGGTGGGAGACGTGGAACAAATCATTGGCTGGGTTGGACTGGCCTATATGGTAATCTGGTAGTGCCTGATGGGCTAGTCTGACAGATCAGTGTGTGGGCCTTTTTTGCCGTTTGTGGGCATGTTTTAAGGCCAGGTGGGTCAGTTTCTACTGTTGACTTCCTAGGCATTACCCCAAACATTGCCAACAGCAAACACAAATGCATGCAGTGTCCTTTATCTTGCAAAATAACCATACAGTGTGTCTTTGCAAGTTCAAAACAGGACTGACATGCAAATGTAGGCCACTTTTTGGGCTTTCTGGTTCACTAAAAGGGGCCACTTCTATTTTGGCACCCAGGCCTATTTTCTGTCCCATTTCGACCCGGATCCTTGGTGTATATGGAGGGTGAGTGTCAATGTACCTCTCACTATCAGTTCTATGTCCAGTACCCACAAAAGAAAAAAAGGACAAATAGAAAGAACAATTCGAAAAGAGAAGCAGTGTGAGAAAAGTGTAAGGCAAAAGGAAGAAGAGAAATAAGAAGAGAGAAGTAGTAGAAGGAAAGAAGGAGGGGATGTAGGAAGGTGAGGTAGGAAAAGAAGGGTGGAACGTGATGAAAAATCAAAGGAAAGTGAAGGAGAAAAATTGAATACAAGTACATGAAAAGAATATGTAAAGAAGAAATAAAAGAGAAAAATAATGAAACAAAGATAGAATGAATGAAATAAAATATTGTGAAAGAGAGAAGAGAAGGGAAGAGAAGAGAAGAGAAGAGGAGAGGAGAGGAGAGGAGAGGAGAGGGTTCGGAGGGGAGGCGAGGGGAGATAGCACGTTGGTCGAACATACTGAATTATGTGACCTGAGTATGTAAACTGGGCTAATGTACGTCCAGCTGGCTTATTCGAGGGATGTCCCTTCCTAAGGCGTGTCCGAGTGGATGAATACAAAAATTCCTTTATCGTATGTCACGAAGTGTTCCAGAGACAGGGGATGTGTCCAAGGTGGGCAATGATCTAGGCAACTATTCTTAGAAGGGAAGGTGGCTTCAGGCCCTCTTACCGAGAACTGCACAACATAACTTCACAGTTCTTAATTAGCGCTGGGAAGCCCTTGGGCAGCCATGCGCTCTATAAATACTATCACATAACAGTGCAGGGCAGGCAACTTTACATGTGGGGGGAATAGCATATTACTTATTGAAGTACTCACTGTTGCATCCGACGGAATAGAAAGCTGAGGGAAGCAAATACGTACAGGACATTGCGTGGCTAGCACGTCAGTACGACCATAGGGGGCGTGCTTTGTGCGCTGCACAATAAATAGCTTCTGCAAAGTTCTCCTACCTGTGCTTAAATTGTGACAGATGTTGCAGGTGCTGGGCACCAGCACTCAATTTAGGGGCCTAGAACTTATTTTTCTTCGTTAGACTTTGATCCAGAACAAGAGAGAGAAAGCAGAAGAGGAGAAAAGATCGAGGAAGACAAATACAGGAAAATGAAGGCAAAGGAGGCAAGGGCCCTCTCTCCTCTGACACCGCATAATTCCAGTGGTTCTGGCTATAGGATGCGTCTAGAAGTCCACAAAGATGCAACCTTGCAGTATATTGTGATCTCGGGGCTCGTGAGTTGTTGAAACAATGTCACAACAGCAGTTCGTGTTCTTTGTGTCTTTCATTTAAAAAAAGGTTTATCTAGGAAGACTTGGTTTGGACCCCCTGGGGTGGGTGGATCATCACTCTGGTAAAGTGGGTTTACTCTGAACCCACCGAGCATCCCAAGACACACGTGTACCAGAGGTAGCCACATAACTAGAAGTCGTCCAGGCCTAGGACCTTTTCCCTGAACTTCTAAAAGAAGCTGGTACAGAGGGAAGGACCAGGGTCAGACCGACCTCTAGGGCAATCGGGCAGCACCTGATGGGCTGGTCTGACTGCTCAGTGTGTGGGCCAGTTTGCCGCTGTTAGCCGGCCTTTTTTATTAGCTGGTGGGCCGAGTTCCATGATATTACCACAAACCTGCAGCAAGAACAAAGCATGCGCTCTCCCAGAACTTGCAAAAAACTGTAGAGCATGTTCAAACTTGTGGCTATCTGATTAGCAAATGGGAGTCACTTTTAGTTTGGTGCCCGGACCCAGGTGAGAGAACCCTTTTTAAGGTTAAGAATTTTATTAGAGATTAAGAAGTAATAAATCACACGTCATCTCATTAACAATAAAATGATAGGCAATATACAGTAATATATAAAGATGACTATTGTGAAGAATTAAAAATAGCAAAGAGAAAGAAAAGATAAAAGCAAGGAAAAGAGGGAACCTTTTTGAGACACTGTCTGTGCAAATTTATCCCCACTGTGGGATGAAAAGTGAAAAAATGCTTACAATTCCCAAAAGACAGCAGCCCACAGACTGGAATTGTGCCTGGGGAGGACCAAATTATGCAGCAGTGTTGACTAAAGTATGTGGCATAAAAAGGCAAATTATGCGGTGTAATGCAGCACATTGTGTGACAATATCACTTTATTATTTTGTCATTTTTACACCTATTTACATTATCTGGGCAAGGGGTTAATCTCATTAGTATCAGTTTATCACACAGCAATAAGCCAGTCAGCCTTTGAAGAGGATCTTTCACAGCTCAGCAGCATGCGTTGAGAAGTGTTTGGTAACTTTTGATCAAATTTAGTTCGAAACATTTTTTGTTGTTGTTATATTCTGCAGATTATGCAGCAGGTGATGGATTGTGTGTGCAATTGTGGAAAGTCCATAAATATTCGGAAAAAGCAGCAAAATATCATAGTTCCAATAGCCCCCGAATCAGTCACCTCTAGCAATGGGGGCTCGTGTGGTCGATACATTGATAGACTATTTAAACTCTTGAACTGGTTGGGTTCAGGGGATTGGCGAAGTGATAGATAATAACGGCATCTCAAGCGCTCAAGCGCGTGAATCAAGGATAAAGGAACTTGTATTCTTGAACAGTATAACTAGGAGCGTTCTCCAAGGATGCTGTGTTTTCCATCACCCTGGGTGGGCTCAGCGATTGGCACAGAGACCAGAGCTTGTCATCGCCTTTGATGGACTCAACGATTGGCATAGGGAATGGAGCTCCAAGGGCTAAATTGACTGGGGTAGAGATACAGAGCTTTAATCTCTAGGATTAGTTGGATATGGGACTGGTACGGGGATCAGAGCTATTTTCGTTACTGATGGAGCACTCAGGATAGGTAGAGGGGTATTGAACTTTCAATCTCTAGGGGGGGGAAGAACTCAAGGGATAGGTAGAGGACTAGTGATGGATGGTCTCTGTGCATGGGCACTGGGGTACAGATGTTTCCACATGTACTGATGGACAAGCTCAAGGAATTGCCTCAGGAATGCACATCTCATTATCTGTGGTGAGTGATGGGTGGAGGAATTGCCACAGGGATACTGACTGCCCATCACTTGGACCGGACGGGCTATGGAGATCGGAACATTAATATCTCTTGGGAGAGGTGTGATAGAATTCGGTTTCCAAAAGTTTTTGATTCTCTTTTTTCTCCACTCAGATTACTTTTACTGCTGGAATACATTTGTGGAAACAAAGGAGAAGACCTTCAAGGCTTGGGAGGGCCTGCATGAAAACGCTGTGCGTCTGTCCAGGAAGCTGCGCCGGATCCTTCAGGTGAGAGGTGCTCCCACTTATGGTTGGTTTGACAATTTTCTCTATTCAAGCCAAATAGTTACTGGAGCAAAGCCAATAAGTCTCACCTATGGGACCTATTGACTTTGCCAATGGTCGTTAGTGAGGATAAACAAAAAAAGACGCAATGATGTGTCTCATATCCTTTTGTAGGCACACGTAACATGCATACACACCTAGAA